>NC_053490.1:13011166-13036166 GCF_905171775.1 Rana temporaria
ACATCTCCCCCCCACTGTAATATCCACAGACATCTCCTCCCCCACTGTAATATCCACAGACATCTCCCCCACTGTAATATCCACAGACATCTCCCCCACTGTAATATCCACAGACATCTCTCCCCCCCCACTGTAATCTCCACAGACATCTCCCCCCCCCCCACTGTAATATCCACAGACATCCCCCCCCACTGTAATATCCACAGACATCTCCCCCACTGTAATATCCACAGACATCTCCCCACTGTAATATCACAGACATCTCCCCCCACTGTAATATCCACAGACATCTCCCCCCCACTGTAATATCCACAGACATCCCCCCCCACTGTAATATCAACAGACATCTCCCCCCCACTGTAATATCCACAGACATCTCCCCCCCACTGTAATCCACAGACATCTCCCCCCACTGTAATATCCACAGACATCTCCCCCACTGTATATCCACAGACATCTCCCCACTGTAATATCCACAGACATCCCCCACTGTAATATCCACAGACATCTCCCCCACTGTAATTCCACAGACATCTCCCCACTGTAATATCCACAGACATCTCCCCCACTGTAATATCCACAGACACTCTCCCCACTGTAATCTCCACAGGACATCTCCCCCACTGTAATATCCACAGACATCTCCCCCCACTGTAATATCCACAGACATCTCCCCCCACTGTAATATCCACAGACATCTCCCCCACTGTAATATCACAGACATCTCCCCCCACTGTAATATCCACAGACATCTCCCCCACTGTATATCCACAGACATCTCCCCCACTGTAATATCCACAGACATCTCCCCCACTGTAATATCCACAGACATCTCCCCCACTGTAATATCCACAGACATCTCCCCCCACTGTAATATCCACAGACATCTCCCCCACTGTAATATCCACAGACATCTCCCCCCCTCCCCACTGTTAATATCCACAGACATCTCCCCCCCCACTGTAATATCCACAGACATCCTCCCCCCCACTGTAATATCCACAGACATCTCCCCCCCCACTGTAATATCCACAGACATCTCTCCCCCCCACTGTAATATCCACAGACATCTCTCCCCCACTGTAATATCCACAGACATCTCCCCCACTGTAATATCCACAGACATCTCCCCCCACTGTAATATCCACAGACATCTCCCCCCACTGTAATATCCACAGACATCTCCCCCACTGTAATATCCACAGACATCTCCCCCCACTGTAATATCCACAGACATCTCCCCACTGTAATATCCACAGACATCTCCCCCCACTGTAATATCCACAGACATCTCCCCCACTGTAATATCCACAGACATCTCTCCCACTGTAATATCCACAAACATCCCCCCACTGTAATATCCACAGACATCTCTCCCACTGTAATATCCACAGACATCTCCCCCACTGTAATATCCACAGACATCTCTCCCACTGTAATATCCACAAACATCCCCCCACTGTAATATCCACAGACATCTCTCCCACTGTAATATCCACAAACATCCCCCCACTGTAATATCCACAGACATCTCTCCACTGTAATATCCACAAACATCCCCCCACTGTAATATCCACAGACATCTCCCCCCACTGTAATATCCACAGACATCTCCCCCACTGTAATATCCACAGACATCTCCCCCCACTGTAATATCCACAGACCATCTCTCCCACTGTAATATCCACAGACATCTCCCCCACTGTAATATCACAGACATCTCCCCCACTGTAATATCCACAAACATCCCCCCACTGTAATATCCACAGACATCTCCCCCACTGTAATATCCACAGACATCTCCCCCCCACTGTAATATCCACAGACATCCCCCCCCACTGTAATATCCACAGACATCCCCCCCCACTGTAATATCCACAGACATCTCCCCCACTGTAATATCCACAGACATCCGATAAAATCAGACAGAGGGCGATACGTTGTCCATGGCGGATTGGATGAGATCTGATGAAAACAGACACGTTGTCCGTTATCGTCTGATCTCCCCATAGAGACGGCGCCGCTCGACAAGCCCCTCCCCCCGTTCACTGAGCAGAGAGATCCTCCCCGCGTAGAAGGGGACGGCCCCCTTCCTGTTCCAACATGACTGCTCACCAGTGCACGAAGCAAGGTCCATAAAGACATGGAGGAGCGAGATTGGGGCGAGGAACTTGACTGGCCTGCACAGAGTCCTGACCTCAACCCGATAGAGCAGCTTTGCGATGACTTAGAGGGGAGACTGTACATTACACAGCACCCCACAGCTCCGGGCCCCTGTACATTACACAGCACCCCACAGCTCCGGGCCCCTGTACATTACACAGACCCCACAGCTCCGGGCCCCTGTACATTACACAGACCCCCACAGCTCCGGGCCCCTGTACATTACACAGACCCCCACAGCTCCGGGCCCCTGTACATTACACAGGCACCCCACAGCTTCGGGCCCCTGTACATTACACAGACCCCCACAGCTCCGGGCCCCTGTACATTACACAGACCCCCCACAGCTCCGGGCCCCTGTACATTACACAGACCCCCACAGCTCCGGGCCCCTGTACATTACACAGACCCCCACAGCTCGGGACCCCTGTACATTACACAGACCCCCACAGCTCGGGACCCCTGTACATTACACAGACCCCCACACCTCTGGACCCCTGTACATTACACAGACCCCCACAGCTCCGGGCCCCTGTACATTACACAGACCCCCACAGCTCCGGGCCCCTGTACATTACACAGACCCCCCATACCTCGGGACCCCTGTACATTACACAGACCCCCACAGCCCTGCACCTCTGTACATTACACAGACCCCCACAGCTCTGGGCCCCTGTACATTACACAGACCCCCACAGCTCTGGACCCCTGTACATTACACAGACCCCCACACCTCTGGGCCCCTGTACATTACACAGACCCCACACCTCTGGGCCCCTGTACATTACACAGACCCCCACACCTCTGGGCCCCTGTACATTACACAGACCCCCACACCTCTGGACCCCTGTACATTACACAGACCCCCACAGCTCCGGGCCCCTGTACATTACACAGACCCCCACAGCTCCGGGCCCCTGTACATTACACAGACCCCCACACCTCGGGACCCCTGTACATTACACAGACCCCCACACCTCTGGGCCCCTGTACATTACACAGACCCCACACCTCTGGGCCCCTGTACATTACACAGACCCCACACCTCTGGGCCCCTGTACATTACACAGACCCCCACACCTCTGGGCCCCTGTACATTACACAGACCCCACACCTCTGGGGCCCCTGTACATTACACAGCACCCCACAGCTCGGGCCCCTGTACATTACACAGACCCCCGCACCTCTGGACCCCTGTACATTACACAGACCCCCACAGCTCTGGGCCCCTGTACATTACACAGACCCCCCCACAGCTCGGGACCCCTGTACATTACACAGCCCCCCACACCTCTGGGCCCCCTGTACATTACACAGACCCCGCACCTCTGGGCCCCTGTACATTACACAGACCCCACACCTCTGGGCCCCTGTACATTACACAGACCCCCACACCTCTGGGCCCCTGTACATTACACAGACCCCCACACCTCTGGGCCCCTGTACATTACACAGCCCCCCACACCTCTGGGCCCCTGTACATTACACAGACCCCCACACCTCTGGGCCCCTGTACATTACACAGACCCCCACAGCTCTGGGCCCCTGTACATTACACAGACCCCCACACCTCTGGACCCCTGTACATTACACAGACCCCCACACCTCTGGGCCCCTGTACATTACACAGACCCCCACAGCTCTGGGCCCCTGTACATTACACAGACCCCCATACAGTACAGACCCACCCCCTCACAGTGCAGACCCCCCTTCAGATCTCCCGCCTGTCACCTCAGCACCGATGATCAGCGCGGGACATGATACACACGGCGCGTGTAGTCTACACGGGGGAGGGGCGGCTCTGCTCGGGTGACTGAGAGGCCAAGAGAGACGGGTGTCACACGGGCACGGCGAACACCCCCCTTCCCCCCTCCAGGCTTTCCTTGTGTGTTGTTCTTACCTGCCGCGGCGCCGCCCGCAGTCTCCGCTTCCGTCATGGGGGGCGGGCCTGACACGCCCCCACCCCCGTGTGTGGCGCGCGCACTCCCTCAGACCCAGACATCCTCATTATCAGTGAAGTACAACCAACCCCACCTCCCCCAGGTTAGGCTGCACAGCGAGCCGTTGGCGGGACTAGGAAGGTTCAGAATTCTGTGGACCAATCAGAGGAGGTTCCAGTTTGACGTCATAGCAGGGGGGGTATTTAAAGGAGCTCGCCAGGAGAGACTTCAGTTGCTGAGCAGCGTTTGAACGGTACGGACGTGATTTCTTGTGCTCCGACATTCCTTCTAGAATCTTCTCCGAGGAGAGCCGAATTACATCTGCGTTACCATTTCTATGTCATTAAAGGGGTGGTTCACCCTAAAAACTAATTTTTTTTATTATTAGATTGCCCCCCCACATTACAATACGATTAAGGCTATTATTATTTTTTTTTGATGCTGTATGTACAGCATATTCACCCGTGGCATCCGGCTTGCGAGTCCCGCGGGAGTGGGCGTTCCTAACATGTCTGTGATTGACGTTTTGAGCAAAAACGAGCTCCCCCCCCCCCCGTCGCGTAAGCCGCGTCACGATTGGCGAAAGGAGCCGAACGGCGATGCGCAGTATGGCGCCGACTCGCCGTTCGGCTCCTTTCGCCAACCGTGACGCGGCTACGCGACGGGGGGAACTCGTTTTTGCTCAAAACGTCAATCACCAGACATGTTAGGAACGCCCACTCCCGCGGGACTCGCAAGCCGGATGCCACGGGTGAATATGCTGTACAAAGGTACGTACAGCATCAAAAAAAAAATAATAGCCTTAATCGTATTGTAATGTGGGGGGCCAGTGTAATAAAAAAAAAGTAGTTTTTAGGGTGAACCTCCCCTTCAGCCCCAGGACTCTTTAGTTTTACTTCGTTTTTTGCTTTTTCAGTTTTTTTTTCTATTCCTCCCACTGACACCAGTGATGGGACACTATTCCTCCCACTGACACCAATGATGTGACACTATTCCTCCCACTGACACCAATGATGTGACACTATTCCTCCCACTGACACCAGTGATGGGACACTATTCCTCCCACTGACACCAATGATGGGACACTATTCCTCCCACTGACACCAATGATGGGACACTATTCCTCCCACTGACACCAATGATGGGACACTATTCCCCCCACTGACACCAATGATGGGACACTATTCCTCCCACTGACACCAATGATGTGACACTATTCCTCCCACTGACACCAATGATGGGACACTATTCCTCCCACTGACACCAATGATGGGACACTATTCCTCCCACTGACACCAATGATGGGACACTATTCCTCCCACTGACACCAATGATGGGACACTATTCCTCCCACTGACACCAGTGATGTGACACTATTCCCTCCACTGACACCAATGATGGGACACTATTCCTCCCACTGACACCAATGATGGGACACTATTCCTCCCACTGACACCAATGATGGGACACTATTCCTCCCACTGATACCAATGATGTGACACTATTCCTCCCACTGACACCAATGATTGGACACTATTCCCTCCACGGACACCAATGATGGGACACTATTCCTCCCACTGATACCAATGATGGGACACTATTCCTCCCACTCAGGGGCATACCTAGAGCTTTTGGCACCCGGGGCGGATCCTATATCTCCCCCCCCCCCCATGGTAAAATGTAAAAACACCCCACTGCGTCCCCTGCATCCTTCAATATCTCTTTGTCACTACTGTGTACCCCTCTCCACAACTGCACCTCTGGACCCCTTTACATTACACAGCACCCTGCACCACTGGACCCCTTTACATTACACAGCACCCTGCACCTCTGGACCCCTTTACATTACACAGCACCCTGCACCACTGGACCCCTTTACATTACACAGCACCCTGCACCTCTGGACCCCTTTACATTACACAGCACCCCACACCTCTGGACCCCTTTACATTACACAGCACCCTGCACCTCTGGACCCCTTTACATTACACAGCACCCTGCACCTCTGGACCCCTTTACATTACACAGCACCCTGCACCTCTGGACCCCTTTACATTACACAGCACCCTGCACCACTGGACCCTTTTACATTACACAGACCCCCACAGCTCTGAACCCCTTTACATTAAGCTGCACCCATTTACATTAGACTGCACCTCTGGACAGTGCAGACCCCTCCCTACAATACAAACCCCACTACAGACCCCCCCTACAATACAGACTTACCACTACAGTGCAGACCCCCCTACAATACAGACCCCCCCTACAATACAGACTTACCACTACAGTGCAGACCCCCCTACAATACAGACTTACCACTACAGTGCAGACCCCCCTACAATACAGACTTACCACTACAGTGCAGACCCCCCTACAATACAGACTTACCACTACAGTGCAGACCCCCCCTACAATACAGACCCCCCCCTACAATACAGACTTACCACTACAGTGCAGACCCCCCTACAATACAGACCCCCCCTACAATACAGACTTACCACTACAGTGCAGACCCCCCCCCTAAAATACAGAACCCATTCATTGTAATTTGTTATGTGTGATATTAAAGTAAAACAAAAAAGTGAATCTTTTCTCTTTCTCTTTGTTGGCGACAGAATTCTGAGACACAATCAGAGCGTTTGGTTGAGTTTATTTTCAGCGTTGACGTCTGAAGTTACTTCGGAAAGCAGTTTACAGTTTTATTAAAATCTGATCCAATCAGTGAGTATCATTTTTTTTCCTTCCCCTCATCATACACGGCTGGCAATATATAACGTTGGATTATTGTCTCATTTTCTTCAATCGCTTCCCCATGTCCGTGTTCAATCGCTTCCCCCTGTCCAATCGCTTCCCCATGTCCGTGTTCAATCGCTTCCCCATGTCCGTGTTCAATCGCTTCCCCCTGTCCGTGTTCAATCGCTTCCCCATGTCCGTGTTCAATCGCTTCCCCATGTCCGTGTTCAATCGCTTCCCCATGTCCGTGTCCAATCGCTTCCCCATGTCCGTGTTCAATCGCTTCCCCATGTCCGTGTTCAATCGCTTCCCCATGTCCGTGTTCAATCGCTTCCCCATGTCCGTGTTCAATCGCTTCCCCATGTCCATGTTCAATCGCCTGTCCATGTTCAATCGCTTCCCCATGTGCGTGTTCAATCGCTTCCCCATGTGCGTGTTCAATCGCTTCCCCATGTGCGTGTTCAATCGCTTCCCCATGTCCGTGTCCAATCGCTTCCCCATGTCCGTGTCCAATCGCTTCCCCATGTCCAATCGATTCCCCATGTCCAATCGATTCCCCATGTCCAATCGCCTCCCCATGTCCGTGTTCAATCGCTTCCCCATGTCTGTGTTCAATCGCTTCCCCATGTCCGTGTTCAATCGTTTCCCCATGTCCGTGTTCAATCGCTTCCCCATGTCCATGTTCAATCGCTTCCTCATGTCCATGTTCAATCGTTTCCCCATGTCCAATCGCTTCCCCATGTCCGTGTTCAATCGTTTCCCCATGTCCATGTTCAATCGCTTCCCCATGTCCGTGTTCAATCGCTTCCCCATGTCCATGTTCAATCGCTTCCCCATGTCCATGTTCAATCGCTTCCCCATGTCCGTGTTCAATCGCTTCCCCATGTCCATGTTCAATCGCTTCCCCATGTCCATGTTCAATCGCTTCCCCATGTCCATGTTCAATCGCTTCCCCATGTCCGTGTTCAATCGCCTCCCCATGTCTGTGTTCAATCGCTTCCCCATGTCCATGTTCAATCGCCTCCCCATGTCTGTGTTCAATCGCTTCCCCATGTCCGTGTTCAATCGCTTCCCCATGTCCGTGTTCAATCGCTTCCCCATGTCCGTGTTCAATCGCTTCCCCATGTCCGTGTTCAATCGCCTCCCCATGTCCGTGTCCAATCGCCTCCCCATGTCCATGTTCAATCGCTTCCCCATGTCCATGTTCAATCGCTTCCCCATGTCCGTGTTCAATCGCTTCCCCATGTCTGTGTTCAATCGCTTCCCCATGTCCATGTTCAATCGCCTCCCCATGTCTGTGTTCAATCGCTTCCCCATGTCCATGTTCAATCGCCTCCCCATGTCTGTGTTCAATCGCTTCCCCATGTTCAATCGCTTCCCCATGTCTGTGTTCAATCGCTTCCCCATGTCCGTGTCCAATCGCTTCCCCATGTCCGTGTTCAATCGCCTCCCCATGTCCAATCGCTTCCCCATGTCCATGTTCAATCGCTTCCCCATGTCCATGTTCAATCGCCTCCCCATGTCCAATCGCTTCCCCATGTCCATGTTCAATCGCTTCCCCATGTCCAATCGCTTCCCCATGTCCATGTTCAATCGCCTCCCCATGTCTGTGTTCAATCGCTTCCCCATGTCCGTGTTCAATCGCTTCCCCATGTCCATGTTCAATCGCCTCCCCATGTCCGTGTTCAATCGCTTCCCCATGTCCGTGTTCAATCGCTTCCCCATGTCCGTGTTCAATCGCTTCCCCATGTCCGTGTTCAATCGCCTCCCCATGTCCGTGTTCAATCGCTTCCCCATGTCCGTGTTCAATCGCTTCCCCATGTCCGTGTTCAATCGCTTCCCCATGTCCGTGTTCAATCGCTTCCCCATGTCCGTGTTCAATCGCTTCCCCATGTCCGTGTTCAATCGCTTCCCCCATGTCCGTGTTCAATCGCTTCCCCATGTCCGTGTTCAATCGCTTCCCCATGTCCGTGTTCAATCGCTTCCCCATGTCCGTGTTCAATCGCTTCCCCATGTCCGTGTTCAATCGCTTCCCCATGTCCGTGTTCAATCGCTTCCCCATGTCCGTGTTCAATCGCTTCCCCATGTCCGTGTTCAATCGCTTCCCCATGTCCGTGTTCAATCGCTTCCCCATGTCCGTGTTCAATCGCTTCCCCATGTCCGTGTTCAATCGCTTCCCCATGTCCATGTTCAATCGCCTCCCCATGTCCGTGTTCAATCGCCTCCCCATGTCCGTGTTCAATCGCTTCCCCATGTCCGTGTTCAATCGCTTCCCCATGTCCAATCGCCTCCCCATGTCCGTGTTCAATCGCTTCCCCATGTCCGTGTTCAATCGCTTCCCCATGTCCGTGTTCAATCGCTTCCCCATGTCCGTGTTCAATCGCTTCCCCATGTCCGTGTTCAATCGCTTCCCCATGTCCGTGTTCAATCGCTTCCCCATGTCCGTGTTCAATCGCTTCCCCATGTCCGTGTTCAATCGCCTCCCCATGTCCGTGTTCAATCGCCTCCCCATGTCCGTGTTCAATCGCTTCCCCATGTCCGTGTTCAATCGCTTCCCCATGTGCGTGTTCAATCGCTTCCCCATGTCCGTGTTCAATCGCTTCCCCATGTCCATGTTCAATCGCTTCCCCATGTCCGTGTTCAATCGCTTCCCCATGTCCCTGTTCAATCGCTTCCCCATGTCCAATCGCTTTCCCATGTCCAATCGCTTCCCCATGTCCGTGTTCAATCGCTTCCCCATGTCCGTGTTCAATCGCTTCCCCATGTCCGTGTTCAATCGCTTCCCCATGTCCGTGTTCAATCGCCTCCCCATGTCCGTGTTCAATCGCCTCCCCATGTCCGTGTTCAATCGCTTCCCCATGTCCGTGTTCAATCGCTTCCCCATGTCCGTGTTCAATCGCTTCCCCCATGTCCGTGTTCAATCGCTTCCCCGTGTCCGTGTTCAATCGCCTCCCCATGTCCATGTTCAATCGCCTCCCCATGTCCGTGTTCAATCGCCTCCCCATGTCCGTGTTCAATCGCCTCCCCATGTCCATGTCCAATCGCCTCCCCATGTCCGTGTTCAATCGCCTCCCCATGTCCGTGTTCAATCGCCTCCCCATGTCCAATCGCCTCCCCATGTCCGTGTTCAATCGCCTCCCCATGTCCGTGTTCAATCGCCTCCCCATGTCCGTGTTCAATCGCCTCCCCATGTCCAATCGCCTCCCCATGTCCGTGTTCAATCGCTTCCCCATGTCCGTGTTCAATCGCCTCCCCATGTCCAATCGCCTCCCCATGTCCGTGTTCAATCGCTTCCCCATGTCCATGTCCAATCGCTTCCCCATATCCGTGTTCAATCGCTTCCCCATATCCGTGTTCAATCGCTTCCCCATGTGCGTGTTCAATCGCTCCCCCTGTGCGTGTTCAATCGCTTCTCCATGTCCAATCGCTTCCCCATGTCCGTGTTCAATCGCTTCCCCATGTCCGTGTTCAATCGCTTCCCCATGTCCGTGTTCAATCGCTTCCCCATGTCCGTGTTCAATCGCTTCCCCATGTCCGTGTTCAATCGCTTCCCCATGTCCGTGTTCAATCGCTTCCCCATGTCCGTGTTCAATCGCTTCCCCATGTCCGTGTTCAATCGCTTCCCCATGTCCGTTTTTTAATCGCTTCCCCATGTCCGTGTTCAATCGCTTCCCCATGTCCGTGTTCAATCGCTTCCCCATGTCCGTGTTCAATCGCTTCCCCATGTCCGTGTTCAATCGCTTCCCCATGTCCGTGTTCAATCGCTTCCCCATGTCCGTGTTCAATCGCCTCCCCATGTCCGTGTTCAATCGCTTCCCCATGTCCGTGTTCAATCGCTCCCCATGTCCGTGTTCAATCGCTTCCCCATGTCCGTGTTCAATCGCTTCCCCATGTCCGTGTCCAATCGCTTCCCCATGTCCGTGTTCAATCGCTTCCCCATGTCCATGTTCAATCGCCTGTCCGTGTTCAATCGCTTCCCCATGTCCGTGTTCAATCGCTTCCCCATGTCCGTGTTCAATCGCTTCCCCATGTCCATGTTCAATCGCCTGTCCATGTTCAATCGCTTCCCATGTGCGTGTTCAATCGCTTCCCCATGTGCGTGTTCAATCGCTTCCCCATGTGCGTGTTCAATCGCTTCCCCATGTGCGTGTCCAATCGCTTCCCATGTCCGTGTCCAATCGCTTCCCCATGTCCGTGTCCAATCGCTTCCCCATGTCCAATCGCTTCCCCATGTCCAATCGATTCCCCATGTCCAATCGATTCCCCATGTCCAATCGCCTCCCCATGTCCGTGTTCAATCGCTTCCCCATGTCCATGTTCAATCGCTTCCCCATGTCCGTGTTCAATCGCTTCCCCATGTCCGTGTTCAATCGCTTCCCCATGTCCGTGTCCAATCGCTTCCCCATGTCCAATCGATTCCCCATGTCCAATCGATTCCCCATGTCCAATCGCTTCCCCATGTCCGTGTTCAATCGCCTCCCCATGTTCAATCGCTTCCCCATGTCCATGTCCAATCGCTTCCCCATATCCGTGTTCAATCGCTTCCCCATATCCGTGTTCAATCGCTTCCCCATGTGCGTGTTCAATCGCTTCCCCATGTGCGTGTTCAATCGCTTCTCCATGTCCAATCGCTTCCCCATGTCCGTGTTCAATCGCTTCCCCATGTCCAATCGCTTCCCCATGTCCGTGTTCAATCGCTTCCCCATGTCCGTGTTCAATCGCTTCCCCATGTCCGTGTTCAATCGCTTCCCCATGTCCGTGTTCAATCGCTTCCCCATGTCCGTGTTCAATCGCTTCCCCATGTCCGTGTTCAATCGCTTCCCCATGTCCGTGTTCAATCGCTTCCCCATGTCCGTGTTCAATCGCTTCCCCATGTCCGTGTTCAATCGCTTCCCCATGTCCGTGTTCAATCGCTTCCCCATGTCCGTGTTCAATCGCTTCCCATGTCCGTGTCCAATCGCTTCCCCATGTCCGTGTTCAATCGCTTCCCCATGTCCGTGTCCAATCGCTTCCCCATGTCCGTGTTCAATCGCTTCCCCATGTCCATGTTCAATCGCCTGTCCGTGTTCAATCGCCTCCCCATGTCCGTGTTCAATCGCTTCCCCATGTCCGTGTTCAATCGCTTCCCCATGTCCATGTTCAATCGCCTGTCCATGTTCAATCGCTTCCCCATGTGCGTGTTCAATCGCTTCCCCATGTGCGTGTTCAATCGCTTCCCCATGTGCGTGTTCAATCGCTTCCCCATGTGCGTGTCCAATCGCTTCCCCATGTCCGTGTCCAATCGCTTCCCCATGTCCGTGTCCAATCGCTTCCCCATGTCCAATCGATTCCCCATGTCCAATCGATTCCCCATGTCCAATCGCCTCCCCATGTCCGTGTTCAATCGCTTCCCCATGTCCATGTTCAATCGCTTCCCCATGTCCGTGTTCAATCGCTTCCCCATGTCCGTGTTCAATCGCTTCCCCATGTCCGTGTTCAATCGCTTCCCCATGTCCGTGTCCAATCGCTTCCCCATGTCCATGTTCAATCGCTTCCCCATGTCCATGTTCAATCGCTTCCCCATGTCCGTGTTCAATCGTTTCCCCATGTCCGTGTTCAATCGCTTCCCCATGTCCATGTTCAATCGCTTCCTCATGTCCATGTTCAATCGCTTCCCCATGTCCAATCGCTTCCCCATGTCCGTGTTCAATCGTTTCCCCATGTCCATGTTCAATCGCTTCCCCATGTCCATGTTCAATCGCTTCCCCATGTCCATGTTCAATCGCTTCCCCATGTCCATGTTCAATCGCTTCCCCATGTCCATGTTCAATCACCTCCCCATGTCTGTGTTCAATCGCTTCCCCATGTCCATGTTCAATCGCCTCCCCATGTCTGTGTTCAATCGCCTCCCCATGTCCGTGTTCAATCGTTTCCCCATGTCCAATCGCTTCCCCATGTCCGTGTTCAATCGTTTCCCCATGTCCATGTTCAATCGCTTCCCCATGTCCATGTTCAATCGCTTCCCCATGTCCATGTTCAATCGCTTCCCCATGTCCATGTTCAATCGCTTCCCCATGTCCATGTTCAATCGCCTCCCCATGTCTGTGTTCAATCGCTTCCCCATGTCCATGTTCAATCGCCTCCCCATGTCTGTGTTCAATCGCTTCCCCATGTCCGTGTTCAATCGCTTCCCCATGTCCAATCGCTTCCCCATGTCCGTGTTCAATCGCTTCCCCATGTCCGTGTTCAATCGCTTCCCCATGTCCGTGTTCAATCGCCTCCCCATGTCCGTGTCCAATCGCCTCCCCATGTCCATGTTCAATCGCTTCCCCATGTCCATGTTCAATCGCTTCCCCATGTCCGTGTTCAATCGCTTCCCCATGTCTGTGTTCAATCGCTTCCCCATGTCCATGTTCAATCGCCTCCCCATGTCTGTGTTCAATCGCTTCCCCATGTCCATGTTCAATCGCCTCCCCATGTCTGTGTTCAATCGCTTCCCCATGTCCAATCGCTTCCCCATGTCCATGTTCAATCGCTTCCCCATGTCCAATCGCTTCCCCATGTCCATGTTCAATCGCCTCCCCATGTCTGTGTTCAATCGCTTCCCCATGTCCGTGTTCAATCGCCTGTCCATGTTCAATCGCTTCCCCATGTCCGTGTTCAATCGCCTCCCCATGTCCGTGTTCAATCGCTTCCCCATGTCCGTGTTCAATCGCTTCCCCATGTCCGTGTTCAATCGCTTCCCCATGTCCGTGTTCAATCGCCTCCCCATGTCCGTGTTCAATCGCCTCCCCATGTCCGTGTTCAATCGCCTCCCCATGTCCGTGTTCAATCGCTTCCCCATGTCCGTGTTCAATCGCCTCCCCATGTCCGTGTTCAATCGCCTCCCCATGTCCGTGTTCAATCGCCTCCCCATGTCCGTGTTCAATCGCTTCCCCATGTCCGTGTTCAATCGCTTCCCCATGTCCGTGTTCAATCGCTTCCCCATGTCCGTGTTCAATCGCTTCCTAATGTCCAATCGCTTCCCCATGTCCGTGTTCAATCGCTTCCCCATGTCCATGTTCAATCGCTTCCCCATGTCCGTGTTCAATCGCTTCCCCATGTCCAATCGCTTCCCCATGTCCGTGTTCAATCGCCTCCCCATGTCCATGTTCAATCGCTTCCCCATGTCCATGTTCAATCGCTTCCCCATGTCCATGTTCAATCGCTTCCCCATGTCCGTGTTCAATCGCCTCCCCATGTCCAATCGCTTCCCCATGTCCGTGTTCAATCGCCTCCCCATGTCCAATCGCCTCCCCATGTCCGTGTTCAATCGCCTCCCCATGTCCGTGTTCAATCGCCTCCCCATGTCCGTGTTCAATCGCCTCCCCATGTCCGTGTTCAATCGCTTCCCCATGTCCGTGTTCAATCGCCTCCCCATGTCCGTGTTCAATCGCCTCCCCATGTCCGTGTTCAATCGCCTCCCCATGTCCGTGTTCAATCGCTTCCCCATGTCCGTGTTCAATCGCTTCCCCATGTCCGTGTTCAATCGCTTCCCCATGTCCGTGTTCAATCGCTTCCTAATGTCCAATCGCTTCCCCATGTCCGTGTTCAATCGCTTCCCCATGTCCATGTTCAATCGCTTCCCCATGTCCGTGTTCAATCGCTTCCCCATGTCCAATCGCTTCCCCATGTCCGTGTTCAATCGCCTCCCCATGTCCATGTTCAATCGCTTCCCCATGTCCATGTTCAATCGCTTCCCCATGTCCATGTTCAATCGCCTCCCCATGTCCGTGTTCAATCGCCTCCCCATGTCCAATCGCTTCCCCATGTCCGTGTTCAATCGCCTCCCCATGTCCAATCGCCTCCCCATGTCCGTGTTCAATCGCCTCCCCATGTCCAATCGCTTCCCCATGTCCATGTTCAATCGCGATCACTGTGGCGGCGTATCGATCGAGTCATCCCTTTTATAAGGGATACTCGATCGATGACGTCAGTCCTACAGCCACACCCCCCTACAGTTGTAAACACACACTAGGTGAACACTAACTCCTACAGCGCCCCCTGTGGTTAACTCCCAAACTGCAACTGTCATTTTCACAATAAACAATGCAATTTAAATGCATTTTTTGCTGTGAAAATGACAATGGTCCCAAAAATGTGTCAAAATTGTCCGAAGTGTCCGCCATAATGTCGCAGTCACGAAAAAAATCGCTGATCGCCGCCAATAGTAGTAAAAAAATAAATAATTAATAAAAATGCAATAAAACTATCCCCTATTTTGTAAACGCTATAAATTTTGCGCAAACCAATCGATAAACGCTTATTGCAATTTTTTTTTTTACCAAAAATAGGTAGAAGAATACGTATCGGCCTAAACTGAGGAAAACTATTTTTTTAGATATATGTTTTTGGGGGATATTTATTACAGCAAAAAGTAAAAAAATATTGCATTTTTTTTCAAAATTGTCGCTCTATTTTTGTTTATAGCGCAAAAAATAAAAACCGCAGAGGTGATCAAATACCACCAAAAGAAAGCTCTATTTGTGGGGAAAAAAGGACGCCAATTTTGTTTGGGAGCCACGTGGCACGACCGCGCAATTGTCTGTTAAAGCGACGCAGTCCCGAATCGCAAAAAGTGCGCTGGTCTTTGGGCAGCAATATGGTTCCGGGGGTTAAGTGGTTAATATAATATTAAAGCGGAGCGCCGACCAAGACAGGTTTAAAATGGAAAAAGAAGAAGGGTTAGCACCTCAGTTGAGTTATTGCTGTTTGCGACGTCGTATCTATGCACCGGACTCACAAACTAAGATCCGCCTAAAAATAGGCTTCATCCCACTGACGTAACTTGCCTACGCCGTCGTAGAGTGGGCGCATATTTACGCTGGACGCATGTGGCGCTCCCATTGATTTTCTATTCAAATGAGGGAGATACGGCGATTCACGAACGTACGTGCGCCCAACGCAGTGCGCGTACAGTCATACGTCGGGCGTAAAGTTATGCCCCACTGGGAGGATTCTGCTCACTTCCTCTCCTGCTGAGACGACAGGAAGTGAGGAGAACATTTCTCAGTCAGGACATAAAAATAAAAAAAAACAACATAATGAAACATTTGAAGCCTCTTCCCTACTCCATCCAAATCTAAAAAGAAAAAGTTCCTTTTTAAAGTGGAGTTCCACCCATTTTTTTATGTTTGTCTGTGCTGCATGCCCTAATCTCATAGTGTTCAGAATGGACAATTTTTATTTAATTTGTTGCTTGTAAATACCTTTATTTTGTAGTCCTTCATTACTTCCTCCTCCTTATTTGCCTAGGCTATTAAGTCACAAGGCTATTTGCAAGGGTTTCTGGGATAGGCATCATGTTTCCCAGTAGTCCTTGCAAACCTGACTGAAACCTATTACATTGCTTGTGCACTGAGCATGTGCGAGATATCCAAAGCTGAAATCCAGGAAGTCATACAGTCTGGCTTCATGATGCCCACACTTAAGATGGCCACGGTCTATTTCTAGATTATAAAATATTTAAATGCTGTAACAACCTAACAAAACAGACCTCAGTTTACAGACTAACTTTACTAGAATACATTAAGCTTGTGTATTACAGGGGTATTTATATTTAAAAAGTGAAATTGTGGGTGGAACTCCCCTTTAAAATGTTACTTGAATTTACCATCTTTGTTTTTCTTTATAGGTAAAAATGAAGAGAATAGAGAACACAGGGGCCAATAGAAGGAAGAATGGAGAAAGGAGCGCCGAGGAGAAGAAAGCTTTAAAAGAGAAAAGAAATGCGATTGCTTTAGAACGACAAAAAAGACTTGAGCGGAAGAGAGAGATAGAGGCGTCGAAGAGAGAAAAACTCCAGAAAATAAATGAGAAGAGCAAAATGGAGAAGCTAAACATAAAGAGAGAAAAAGAACTGAAGGAGAAAGAGGAAAAGGAGAGGAGATTGGCCGAAGACAGAGCGAGAGAGGAGATAGAAAAGAAACAGGAGAGCAATAGAATTGCACTAATGGAGATAAAGAAAGAGGCAGAGGCTAGAAGATTAAAAACAGAACAGCTAATAAGGGAGGCTATAGAGAAAGAGAAGAAAAGAGAAATGGAAGAGGAAGAAAAGAGGAAAGAGGTCAGAAGGCTACTGAATGGGAAGCGAATGGGGAATGGGAATGGGAGGCGACGACAGTCTAGCACGTTATCTGCAGAAATGATGACGGCCATCGAGGCTTTAAGAGAGAGAGAGTCTGTAGCAAAGCTAAAATTGGAGCAAGAGGAGCGGGTTAGAGAAGAGGAGCGGGTTAGAGAAGAGGAGCGGGTGAGAGAAGAGGAGCGGGTTAGAGAAGAGGAGAGGGTGAGAGAAGAAGAGAGGGTGAGAGAAGCGGAGAGGGTGAGAGAAGCGGAGAAGGAGAGACAAGCAAGGAGGGAGAGAGAAGAGAAGAGGGAGAGAGAAAGAAAGAGGGAGAGAGACAGAAAGAGGGAGAGAGAAGCAAAGAGGGAGAGAGAAGAGGAGAGAGAAGAGAGGGTGAGAGAAGCGGAGAGGGTGAGAGAAGCGGAGAAGGAGAGACAAGCAAGGAGGGAGAGAGAAGAGCAGAGGGAGAGAGAAGAGCAGAGGGAGAGAGAAGAGAGGAAGAGAGACGAGGAGAGGGAGAGAGAAGAGAGGGAGAGAGAAGAGGAGAGGGAGAGAGAAGAGAGGGAGAGAGAAAAGATAGTCAGGGAAGAGAGGGAGAGAGAGGGGCGGGTGAGAGAGCAGGAGAGGGAGAGAGAAAAGATAGTCAGGGAAGAGAGGGAGAGAGAGGGGCGGGTGAGAGAACAGGAGAGGGAGAGAGAGGAGCGGGTGAGAGAACAGGAGAGGGAGAGAGAGGAGCGGGTGAGAGAGCATGAGAGGGAGATAGAAAAGATAGCCAGGGAAGAGGCAGAGAGAGCAGAGAGTGCGAGAGAAGAGAGGGAGAGAGAAAAGATAGTCAGGGAAGAGGCGGAGAGGGCAAAGAGGTTGAGAGAAGAGAGGGAGAAAGAAGAGCAGGCAAAAGAAGACAGGGAGAGAGAAAAGATAGCCAGGGAAGAGGCGGAGAGGGCAAAGAGGTTGAGAGAAGAGAGGGAGAAAGAGGAGCGAGTGAGAGAGCGGGAAAGAGAGGAGAGGGAGAGAGAAAAAAGAGGAAGAGAAGAGGAAAAGGTCAGGGAAGAGAGGGTCAGAGCACAGAGGATGAGACAACAGAGGGCAAAAGAGGAGCAGGTGAGAGAGCGGGAAAGACAGGAGAGGGAGAGAGAAAAAAGAGGAAGAGAAGAGGAAAAGGTCAGGGAAGAGAGGGTCAGAGCACAGAGGATGAGACAACAGAGGGCAAAAGAGGAGCAGGTGAGAGAGCGGGAAAGAGAGGAGAGGGAGAGAGAAAAAAGAGAAAGAGAAGAGGAAAAGGTCAGAGAAGAGCGGGTCAGAGCAAAGAGGGCAATATTAATACAGAAATTGAAATATAAGTGCTATCGTTATGGTATATGGAATATAGTGGTGGTGGATGGGGTTTTACAAGAAGGGGCAATTTGGGCGGCTTGAGCTAGATAGGGGGGGGGGGGTAGGAGGGTACACTAAGGGGTGTAGGAGGGCACAGAACAGGGGGGTTAGGCGGGCACAGTAAGGGGGGTTAGGGCACAGTTATGGGGTTAGGAGGGCGCATAACAGGGGGGTTAGGAGGGCACAGTTATGGGGTTAGAAGGGTGCAGAACAGGGGGGTTAGGTGGGCACAGTAAGGGGGGTTAGGGCACAGTTATGGGGTTAGAAGGGTGCAGAACAGGGGGGTTAGGAGGGCACAGTTATGGGGTTAGAAGGGTGCAGAACAGGGGGGTTAGGCGGGCACAGTAAGGGGGGTTAGGGCACAGTTATGGGGTTAGGAGGGCGCATAACAGGGGGGTTAGGAGGGCACAGTTATGGGGTTAGAAGGGTGCAGAACAGGGGGGTTAGGAGGGCACAGTTATGGGGTTAGAAGGGTGCAGAACAGGGGGGTTAGGCGGGCACAGTAAGGGGGGTTAGGGCACAGTTATTGGGTTAGAAGGGTGCAGAACAGGGGGGTTAGGAGGGCACAGTTATGGGGTTAGAAGGGTGCAGAACAGGGGGGTTAGGAGGGCACAGTTATGGGGTTAGAAGGGTGCAGAACAGGGGGGGTTAGGAGGGCACAGTTATGGGGTTAGAAGGGTGCAGTAAAACGGTTAGGAGGGACAGTGCAGGGAGTTAGGAGGGAGTTAGGAGAACACAGTAAGGGGATTAGGGCCCAGTACAGAGTGTAAGCTCCTCTGGTGCAGAGACTGTTGGGACTGGCTCGGTGTTCTCTGTACAGCACTGCGGTATATGTCAGAGCTATAGAAATGTATAATAATAATTATAAAAAAGTGTGTGACTGTGGGGGGACAGTCACACACTTTTTTATTATACATTTCTATAGCTCTGACATATACCACAGTGCTGTACAGAGAACACCGAGCCAGTCACATCAGTCTCTCCACCAGAGGAGCTTACACGCTGTACTGGGCCCTAATCCCCTTACTGTGTTCTCCTAACCTCCCTATAAATATATGATGATAATAATAATAGTGTGTGACTGTGGGGGGGGGGGGGGCATTAGAGTGTAAGCTCCTCTGGTACAGAGACTGATGTGCCTTGCTTAGTGACCTCTTTACAGCACTGCGTTATATGTCAGAGCTTTAAATTAGTAATACAGTAAAGTATAAAAGAATGACCTGCAAAGTAAACATGATAAAATATAGTAACATTAAATGTATAATGATAAGTGTGTGGCTGTGGGGGGACAGTCGCACACTTTTATTATTATACATTTCATGTTACAATGTTTTATCATGTTTACTTTGCAGGTCATTGTTTTATACTTTACAGAGGTGCGGGGAGGGGGTACAGAGGTGCGGGGAGGGGGTACAGAGGTGCGGGGAGGGGGTACAGAGGTATGGGGAGGGGGTACAGAGGTATGGGGAGGGGGTACAGAGGTACGGGGAGGGTACAGAGGTGCGGGGAGGGGGTACAGAGGTATGGGGAGGGTACAGAGGTATGGGGAGGGTACAGAGGTATGGGGAGGGTACAGAGTCAGGCCTAGGGCAGCACAAAACCTAAATACGCCTCTGACTCCAGCGCTGTAGGAGGTGATTTCACCACTACAGTTAAAAAAATAAAACAGGTACATGTATGCCCATCATTAGAAGTGGGTGGATGCAGGGCGGTATTCTAATGGTGGGCATACCCACCGATCAATCTCTTTTTTTTTCCGTTCAGCCCACAGGCTGCATGAAAAAAGTTTGAGGGCAGAGGAGAGATCTAGAGTCTAATAGACCCTATTTTTTTTTTTTTAAAGGAGTACCTGTCACTACCTATTGCTATCATTGGGGATATTTACATTCTCTGTGATAACAATAAAAATTGTATTTATTTTTTAAAGTAACAATGTAAAAATAAAATAAAAAAAGCGAAATAAATTAAGAAAAAAAAAAAAAACGCTGCACGGATGTGCTCAATTGTAAAGTATGTCGTGTTTGGTATCTATGTATTGTAATTATACATTAAATATGCATTAAAAATTCAAAAAGGTGTTTTTTTTTCTCAAAACAATTACCGTACTTAGCGGGGGGGGGGGGGGGGGGGGGCCTTTACAAAAAAAGAAAAATATATATAAAAATCTGGGACCCTTCATAACGTCATAAAAGAGAAAACCATACATTTTAAAGAAACATTTAAAGAGCGTATTATACAAAGATAAGACAGATACACAGTGGAACTTCGGATTACGAGCATAATCCGTTCCAGGAGAATGCTCGTAATCCAAAGTGCTCACATATCAAAGTGAGTTTCCCCATTGAAGTTAATGGAAACGAAAATAATTTGTTCCGCATTGACTTCAATTGCATGCAATACCGCATGTGGCCAGAGGTGGGGGGGGGCGCCGGAGAGCATCGGAGACACTCGGAAATGTCACTTGCCACTTGTCACCAGATTCAGCATGTCACTTGCCATCCGTCCCCTGCCACCAGATTTAGTGTGTCACTTGCCACCCATCCCGTCACCAGATTCAGCGTGTCACTTGTCACTTGGAATGGGTGACAGCAGGGGGACTGGGCGACAGCAGAGGACTGGCTGACAGCAGAGGACTGGGCGACAGCAAGGGGACTGGGTTACAGAGGACTGGGTGACAGAGGACTGGGTGACAGCAGGCTGGGTGACAGCAGGGGACTGGGTGACAGAGGACTGGGTGACAGGGGACTGGGTGACAGCAGGGGACTGGGTGACAGCAGGGGACTGGGTAACAGGGGACTGGGTGACAGAGGGCTGGGTGACAGAGGACTGGGTGACAGCAGGGTACTGGGTGACAGGGGACTGGGTGACAGAGGGCTGGGGGACAGCAGGGGACTGGGTGACAGAGGGCTGGGTGACAGCAGGGGACTGGGTGACAGGGGACTGGGTGACCGAGGACTGGGTGACAGGGGACTGGGTGACAGGGGACTGGGTGAGAGCAGGGTATTGGGTAACAGGGGACTGGGTGACAGGGGACTGGGTGACAGAGGACTGGGTGACAGGGGGCTGGGTGACAGAGGACTGGGTGACAGAGGACTGGGTGACAGGGGACTGGGTGACAGCAGGGGACTGGGTGACAGCAGGGGACTGGGTGACAGAGGGCTGGGTGACAGAGGGCTGGGTGACAGGGGGCTGGGTGACAGGGGGCTGGGTGACAGAGGACTGGGGGACAGGGTGACAGAGGGCTGGGTGACAGGGGACTGGGTGACAGAGGGCTGGGTGACAGAGGACTGGGTGACAGGGGGCTGGGTGACAGCAGGGGACTGGGTAACAGGGGACTGGGTGACAGCAGGGGACTGGGTGACAGCAGGGGACTGGGTGACAGCAGGGGACTGGGTAACAGGGGACTGGGTGACAGAGGGCTGGGTGACAGCAGGGTACTGGGTGACAGGGGACTGGGTGACAGGGGACTGGGTGACAGAGGGCTGGGGGACAGCAGGGGACTGGGTGACAGAGGACTGGGTGACAGAGGACTGGGTGACAGCAGGGTATTGGGTAACAGGGGACTGGGTGACAGGGGACTGGGTGACAGAGGACTGGGTGACAGGGGGCTGGGTGACAGAGGACTGGGTGACAGAGGACTGGGTGACAGAGGACTGGGTGACAGGGGACTGGGTGACAGAGGACTGGGTGACAGCAGGGGACTGGGTGACAGAGGGCTGGGTGACAGGGGGCTGGGTGACAGAGGACTGGGTGACAGAGGGCTGGGTGACAGAGGGTTGGGTGACAGAGGGCTGGGTGACAGAGGGCTGGGTGACAGGGGACTGGGTGACAGAGGGCTGGGTGACAGGGGACTGGGTGACAGAGGGCTGGGTGACAGGGGGCTGGGTGACAGAGGACTGGGTGACAGAGGGCTGGGTGACAGAGGGTTGGGTGACAAAGGGCTGGGTGACAGAGGGCTGGGTGACAGGGGACTGGGTGACAGAGGGCTGGGTGACAGGGGACTGGGTGACAGAGGGCTGGGTGACCGAGGGCTGGGTGACCGAGGGCTGGGTGACAGGGGACTGGGTGACAGGGGGCTGGGTGACAGAGGGCTGGGTGACAGAGGGCTGGGTGACAGAGGACAGGGTGACAGGGTGACAGAGGGCTGGGTGACAGAGGGCTGGGTGACAGAGGGCTGGGTGACAGGGGACTGGGTGACAGAGGGCTGGGTGACAGAGGACTGGGTGACAGAGGACTGGGGGACAGGGGGCGGGGTGACAGAGGACAGGGTGACAGAGGGCTGGGGGACAGGGTGACAGAGGGCTGGGTGACAGAGGGCTGGGTGACAGGGGACAGGGGGTGACAGAGGGCTGGGTGACAGGGTGACAGGGGACAGGGTGACAGAGGGCTGGGTGACAGGGGGCTGGGTGACAGAGGACAGGGTGACAGAGGGCTGGGTGACAAGGGACTGGGTGACAGAGGGTTGGGTGACAGAGGGTTGGGTGACAGAGGGCTGGGTGACAGAGGACTGGGTGACAGAGGGCTGGGTGACAGGGGGCTGGGTGACAGGGGGCTGGGTGACAGAGGGCTGGGTGACAGAGGACAGGGTGACAGAGGACAGGGTGACAGGGTGACAGAGGGCTGGGTGACAGAGGGCTGGGTGACAGAGGGCTGGGTGACAGGGGACTGGGTGACAGAGGGCTGGGTGACAGAGGACTGGGTGACAGAGGACTGGGGGACAGGGGGCTGGGTGACAGAGGACAGGGTGACAGAGGGCTGGGGGACAGGGTGACAGAGGGCTGGGTGACAGAGGGCTGGGTGACAGGGGACAGGGGGGTGACAGAGGGCTGGGTGACAGGGTGACAGGGGGACAGGGTGACAGAGGGCTGGGTGACAGGGGGCTGGGTGACAGAGGACAGGGTGACAGAGGGCTGGGTGACAAGGGACTGGGTGACAGAGGGTTGGGTGACAGAGGGTTGGGTGACAGAGGGCTGGGTGACAGAGGACTGGGTGACAGAGGGCTGGGTGACAGGGGGCTGGGTGACAGGGGGCTGGGTGACAGAGGGCTGGGTGACAGAGGACAGGGTGACCGGGGACAGGGTGACAGAGGGCTGGGGGACAGGGTGACAGAGGGCTGGGTGACAGAGGGCTGGGTGACAGGGGACAGGGGGTGACAGAGGGCTGGGTGACAGGGTGACAGGGGACAGGGTGACAGAGGGCTGGGTGACAGGGGGCTGGGTGACAGAGGACAGGGTGACAGAGGGCTGGGTGACAAGGGACTGGGTGACAGAGGGTTGGGTGACAGAGGGTTGGGTGACAGAGGGCTGGGTGACAGAGGACTGGGTGACAGAGGGCTGGGTGACAGGGGGCTGGGTGACAGGGGACTGGGTGACAGAGGGCTGGGTGACAGAGGGCTGGGTGACAGGGGACTGGGTGACAGGGGACTGGGTGACAGAGGGCTGGGTGACAGAGGACAGGGTGACCGGGGACAGGGTGACAGAGGGCTGGGTGACAGAGGGCTGGGTGACAGGGGACTGGGTGACAGAGGGCTGGGTGATAGGGGGCTGGGTGACAGGGGGCTGGGTGACAGAGGACAGGGTGACAGAGGGCTGGGGGACAGGGTGACAGAGGGCTGGGTGACAGGGGACAGGGGGTGACAGAGGGCTGGGTGACAGGGGACAGGGTGACAGGGGACAGGGTGACAGAGGGCTGGGTGACAGGGGGCTGGGTGACAGAGGACTGGGTGACAGGTGGCTGGGTGACAGAGGACAGGGTGACAGAGGGCTGGGTGACAGAGGACTGGGTGACAGAGGGCTGGGTGACAGAGGACAGGGGGTGACAGAGGGCTGGGTGACAGGGTGACAGGGGACAGGGTGACAGAGGGCTGGGTGACAGAGGGCTGAGTGGCAGAGGGCTGGGTGACAGAGGACAGGGGGTGACAGAGGGCTGGGTGACAGGGGACAGGGTGACAGAGGACAGGGGGTGACAGAGGGCTGGGTGACAGGGGACAAGGTGACAGAGGGCTGGGTGACAGAGGACAGGGGTGACAGAGGTCCTCTGTCACCCAGTCCCCTGTCACCCAGTCCCCTGCTGTACCCAGCCCTCTGTCACCCAGTCCCCTGCTGTCACCCAGCCCTCTGTCACCCAGCCCTCTGTCACCCAGTCCCCTGTTACCCAGTCCCCTGCTGTCACCCAGTCCCCTGCTGTCACCCAGTCCCCTGTCACCCAGTCCTCTGTCACCCAGTCCCCAGCTGTCACCCAGCCTGCTGTCACCCAGTCCTCTGTCACCCAGTCCTCTGTAACCCAGTCCTCTTGCTGTCGCCCAGTCCTCTGCTGTCAGCCAGTCCTCTGCTGTCGCCCAGTCCCCCTGCTGTCACCCAGTCCAAGTGACAAGTGACACGCTGAATCTGGTGACGGGATGGGTGGCAAGTGACACACTAAATCTGGTGGCAGGGGACGGATGGCAAGTGACATGCTGAATCTGGTGACAAGTGGCAAGTGACATTTCCGAGTGTCTCCGATGCTCTCCGGCGCCCCCCCCCCCCACCTCTGGCCACATGCGGTATTGCATGCAATTGAAGTCAATGCGGGAACAAATTATTTTCGTTTCCATTAACTTCAATGGGGAAACTCGCTTTGATATGTGAGCACTTTGGATTACGAGCATTCTCCTGGAACGGATTATGCTCGTAATCCGAAGTTCCACTGTGTATCTGTCTTATCTTTA
>NC_053490.1:13038666-13076166 GCF_905171775.1 Rana temporaria
CCCGCAAATTTACTGCGCTGCGCGCGATTCACGGAGCAGTAGCTCCGTAAATTGCGTGTGCGCTCTTTAAAATTGCCCTGCGTAAGGGCGCCTAATGTAAATGATCCCGTAGGGGGCGGGAATCATTTAAATTAGGCGCGCTCCCGCGCCGAGCGTAGAGCGCATGCTCCTTCGGGAAACTTTCCCGACCTGCATTGCGGCAAATGACGTCGCAAGGACGTCCTTTGCTTCAAAGTGAACGTGAATGGCGTCCAGCGCCATTCACGAATCACTTACGCAAACGACGTGAAATTCAAATTTCGCAACGCGGGAACGGCGGGTATACTTTAGCATTGGCTGCCCCTACTATTAGAAGGGGCAGCCTTACGCTAAAGACGCCGTAAGGAAACTCCGTAACTTGCGTACGCAGGGCCCGCGCAACATTGTGAATCGGTGTTAGTATGCAATTTGCATACTATACGCTGAGCACAATGGGAGCGCCCCCTAGCGGGCATCGCAAGAATGCAGCCTAAGATATGCGTGGCATAAGAGCCTTATGCCGCGCAGATTTTAGGCTGCAGTCGGCGTTACGATGTTCCTGAATCAGGAGCATTCGTAACGCCGGAGCAAGTCAGCAATTGCGCTGCGTAACTATGGTTACGCAGGCGCAATTGCTCTCTGAATCTGGGCCAATGACTTGCATGCACTGACCAACACTAACAGAGGACGTCCAGATGTACGTAAACTGACCGCTCCATGCTTTAGAAAGATGCACACACACACACACAACCATTTTAGGAGAGAGTAGATCGCACACACAGATTATAGGATGAGGCCGTACTACAAACATACACCCAACATTAGAGAAAGGATGACTAGCATCCAGTAGGGTAGCTTAGTGTAGTTTAGTGTAGGTCCTGCCCTAGAAGAGTCTACCTTGCCGTGGTGGGCAGGCTTGGAATCTCTTGGTCAAAAGTGTGTCGGCGAATGGGCGAGACGATCACTAGATCTTCACTTCTGGCCAATTGATTTTACCAAAGGACTCTTGGTTTAATCCGAGTATATATATATACCGTATTTATCGCGGTATAACGCGCTCCCGCGTATACCGCGCACCCCTAAAGTGACCCCCAATCCTGTGGAAAAAAAGTTATTTTTGTACTTACAGTTTTGGTGTCTTGCGCGGCGTCCATCGGCGGCCTCGTCGGGTCCGGCGTCCTTCTGCGGCTTCGGGTGTCCTTCTGCGGCTTCGGGTGTCCTTCTGCGGCTTCGGTGTCCTTCTGCGGCGGGTCCGGTGTCCTCTTCGGCGGGTCCGGTGTCCTCTTCGGCGGGTCCGGTGTCCTTCTGCGGCGTCCTCGCGTCCTCCCCGCTCGTTTCCCGCGCCGAGTTTTGAATAATGCGCCAGCATATACCGAGCGCAGTACACTCGGGCAGGCTCGGCAAGTGTCGCGCTCACGTCCAGGACGTGACCGCGGAAGAAGCCGAGACTGGCCGACTATACCCGAGTGTACTACGCTCGGTATATGTCGGCGCAGTATTCAAAACTCGGCGCGGGAAAGCGGGTATCGGCGTATATCGCGCACCCACGATTTTGCCCTGATTTTCATGGAAAAATGTGCGCGATATACGCCGATAAATACGGTATATATAGTTGGAAAAGGAAAACATGTGTATAGGTCTATAATTCTACTTTCATAAACACACAATAAAAATTGGTATATTTACATTTGAATTGCTTCCTCTTTTATTTAATCCTTTCACTTGGATGCCCAGGCCACATTTGTAAGGCTGGAAGGGGCTCTGTGGCTACTTCTTCCACTTCTGGTGTGTTTCGGGATGTGTAATAGGTATTTATGTATTAACCAACTTAAGACCCGGACCAATATGCAGGTTATAAGGACCTTGCCCCTTTTTGCGATTCGGCACTGCGGCGCTTTAACTGACAATTGCGCGGTCGTGCAACGTGGCTCCCAAACAAAATTGGCGTCCTTTTTTTCCCACAAATAGAGCTTTCTTTTGGTGGTATTTGATCACCTCTGCGGTTTTTATTTTTTTTGCGCTATAAACAAAAATAGAGCGACAATTTAAAAAAAAAAAATAAACAACATTTTTAACTTTTTGCTATAATAAATATCCCCCAAATATATATAAAAATGTTTTCCTCAGTTTAGGCCGAAACATATTCTTCTACATATCTTTGGTAAAAAAAGCAAAAAAAACGCAATAAGCGTTTATTGATTGGCTTGCGCAAAAGTTATAAGATCTACAAAATAGGGGGATGGTTTTATGGCCTTTTTTATTAATATTTTTTTTTACTAGTAATGGCGGCGATCAGCAATTTTTATCGTGACTGCGACATTATGGCGGACACTTTTGACACTATTTTGGGACCATTGTCATTTTCACAGCAAAAAGTGCTATAAAAATGCACTGATTACTGTGAAAATGACAATTGCAGTTTAGGAGTTAACCACTAGGGGGCGCTGTAGGGGTTAAGTGTGACCTCATATGTGTTTCTAACTGTAGGGGGGCGGGGCTGGACATGTGACGTCACTGATCGTCGTTCCCTATATCAGGGAACAGACGATCAATGACATTGCCACAGTGAAGAACAGGGAAGGTGTGTTTACACTCGCCTCTCCCCGTTCTTCATGCCCGGTGACCGATTGTGGGACACTGACGGCGATCGGGTCCCGCGGCCGCGGTCACGGAGCTTCGGACCGGGTCGCGACCCATGGCTCTTAAAGGCAACGTACATGTACGTGCCTGTGCCCAGCCGTGTCATTCTGCCAACGTATATGTAAAGGAGGCGGTCCTTAACCACTTAAGCCCTGGACCTTTAGGCAGCTAAAGGCCCAGGCCAGGTTTTGCGATTCGGCACTGCGTCGCTTTAACAGACAATTGCGCAGTCGTGCGACGTGGCTCCCAAACAAAATTGACGTCCTTTTTTTCCCAAAAATAGAGCTTTCTTTTGGTGGTATTTGATCACCTCTGCGGTTTTTATTTTTTGCGCTATAAACAAAAATAGAGCGACAATTTTGAAAAAAAATGCATAATTTTTTACTTTTTTCTATAATAAATATCCCCCAAAAATATATATATATAAAAAAAAAAATGTTCCCTCAGTTTCGGCCGATACGTGTTCTACATGTTTTTGGTAAAAAAAAATCGCAATAAGCGTTTATCGATTGGTTTGCGCAAAATTTATAGCGTTTACAAAATAGGGGATAGTTTTATTATTTTTTCTTTTTTTACTACTAATGGCGGCGATCAGCGATTTTTTTAGTGACTGCGACATTATGGCGGACACTTCGGATAATTTTGACACATTTCTGGGACCATTGTCATTTTCACAGCAAAAAATGCATTTACATTGCATTGTTTATTGTGAAAATGACAGTTGCAGTTTGGGAGTTAACCACAGGGGGGCGCTGTAGGAGTTAGGGTTCACTTTGTGTGTGTTTACAACTGTAGGGGGGTGTGGCTGTAGGACTGACGTCATCGATCGAGTCTCCCTATAAAAGGGATCACCCGATCGATGCAGCGCCATAGTGAAGCACGGGGAAGCCGTGTTTACATACGGCTCTCCCCGTTCTTCAGCTCCGGGGAGCGATCGCGACGGAGCGACTAGAAACGAATAGCCGCACCGTCGTCCCAGATCACTCCCCGTGGGAATCCGACGGGGGGGTCCGACCCGATCGGACCCCCGACCCACGTCTAGGCAGGGACGTCAAGGTACGCCAATGTGCCTGTACGTGCCATTCTGCCGACGTACATATACATGCGGCGGTCTGGAAGTGGTTAAAAATGGTTTTAGAGCAGCTAGAAAACAGCGATAATAAATTATAATCACTTGCAGAATTGTGCGATAGCCATTTGTGGGGAAATTCGTCATAAAAAAATAAAAGTAATGACAGCGACAATTCTGCAACTGAGCAAATTTCAGTGATTTTTAGTTGATTACATTATTGAATAATTTTTATTATGATTAAATTATTATTTGTTATAATTATTTATAATTATTTATTATATTATAATTTATAATTTTTTTTTTTTCAAATTCATACCCGGGATGCCTACTAGACTCTTGTTTGGTCAGATTTAAATGAGTTATTCCTAAGGCCTCGTACACACGGACGGACTGTCCGATGAAAACAGTCCGCCGGACCGTTTTCATCGGACATGTCCGCTGCCGGATTTTGGTCTGATGGTTGTACACACCATCAAACCAAAATCCCCGCGTACAGGATACGCGGTGACGTGGCCGCGCCGTCGCCACGACGATGACGCGGCGACGTGCGCGACCCTGGAAGGTCAATGCTTCCACGCATGTGTCGAATCACTTCGACGCATGCGAGGGCTTTCGGCCGAGCGGACATGTCCGGTAAGTCGTACAGACGACCGAACATGTCCGACGGACAGGCTTCCAGCGCACATGTTTCTTAGCAAAATTGTCCGGTCGGACGTATAGACGACCGAACATGTCCGCTGAAACTGGTCTGCGGACCAGTTTCAGCAGACATGTTCGGTCGTGTGTACGAGGCCTATAAAATTGCAGGCCTACTGTATAAAACGCCAAATTTCCTTGCAAAATAATTGTACCGCTTTTGGTACGTAATTCCAGACAGAATCATACCGCCAGGGAGGTTAAGCAACTTGGTAACCAGTCGAGGGCCGCAATGAGCGGAGCGGGCGGATGACTGGTCACTGCAACTCTATAGGCCCTCCGATTTGCCCAGGTGAAAGGGGAAGAATTCCATTCTTTTTTTCGGATTGGAGGTAGGCAGGCGTAAAACAGACATTTGTCGCTCTATAGAGTTGAATTGAGGGTCCCATTTGGTCGGCTGATCGCGTGAAAAGGGCCTAAGACTGCTTTCACACTGATGTGCTGCGGTTTACCCGTGGGTGCACCTGTGTCTATCCTGCGGGTTAGCTGAACTTTGCCATAGACTCCACCTGTGGCGAAAAGCCGCCGCTGTAGAGGAAGCATCGGTTTATGGGGCTCTGCTCCACAGCCGCTTTCACCAGCTTCATTCACAACACTGGGGCAGATTCAGGTACCGCTGCGCACTTCTTACGGAGGCGCAGCATCCCGTTTTTGCCCTGCGCCCTCGCAAATTATTTGCGATACGCTTCATTCACGAAGCAGTAGCCACGTAATTTGCGTGGGCGCTCCTCAAAAAGGGCGCGTAATTTAAATGATCCCGTAGGGGGCGTGGATCATTTAAATTAGGCGCGTTCCCGCGCCGAACGTAGTGCGCATGCTCCGTCGGGAAACTTTCCCGACGTGCATTGCGGCAAATGATGTCGCAAGGACGCCATTTGCTTCAAAGTGAACGTGAATGGCGTCCAGCGCCATTCACGATTCACTTACGCAAACGACGTTAAATTTTAAATTTGCGACGCGGGAAGGACGGGTATACGTAGCATTGGCTGCCCCTGCTAATAGCAGGGGCAGCCTTACGCAAAAACCGACGTACGCAAACGACGTAAACTGCGTACGCAGGGCTCGCGTAGGGTTGTGAATCGGCGTTAGTATGCAATTTGCATACTATACGCTGACCACAACGGGAACGCCACCTAGCGGCCGGCGTAAGAATGCAGCCTAAGATATGACGGCATAAGGAGCCTTATGCCAGTCATTTCTTAGGCTGCAGTCGGCGTATCGAGGTTCCTGAATCAGGAGCATTCGATACGCCGGGGCGAGTAAGCAATTGCGCTGCGTAACTATGGTCAAAAGTGTCCGAAGTGTCTGCCATAATGTCGCAGTACCGATAAAAATCGCTGATCCCCGCCGTTATTAGTAAAAAAAAAAAAAATATTAATGAAAATGCCATAAATCTATCCCCTATTTTGTAGACGCTATCATTTTTGCGCGAAAACCAATCAATAAACGCTTATTGCAATTTTTTTTTATGAAACATATGTAGAAGAATACGTATCGGCCTAAACTGAGGAAAAAATTTTTTTTTATATATTTTTGGGGGATATGTATTAGGCCCAGATTCTCGTAGAATCGCACAAAACTCGGCGGGCGTAACGTATCTCATTTACGTTACGCCGCCGCAAGTTTTACAGGCAAGTGCTTTATTCACAAAGAACTTACCTGTAAAGTTGCGGCGGCGTAGCGTAAATCACCCGGCGCAAGCCCGCCCAATTCAAATTAGCCGGGTAGGGGGCGTGGAGCATTTAAATTAAGCGCGTTCCCGCGCCGAACGTACTGCGCATGCGCCGTCTGGAAAATATCCCAGGGTGCATTGCTCCAAATGACGTTGCAAGGACGTCATTGGTTTTGACGTGAACGTAAATGGCGTCCAGCCCCATTCACGGACGACTTACGCAAACAACGTAAATTTTTAAATTTTCGACGCAGGGACGACGGCCATACTTAACATTGACTGCGCCTCATAGACCCAGGGGCAACGTTACGCCGGGAAAAGCCTAACGTAAACGTTGTAACTTTACTGCGTCGGCCGCGCGTACGTTCGGGAATTCGCGTATCTAGCTAATTTGCATACTCGACGGTGAAATCGATGGAAGCGCCACCTAGCGGGCAAAAAAAAAATTGCAGTTATGATCCGACGGCGTAAGAGACTTACGCCTGTCGGATCTAAGGGATATCTATGCGTAACTGATTCTAAGAATCAGTCGCATAGATACGACGGCGCTAGGCAGAGATACGACGGCGTATCTGGAGATGCGCCGTCGTATCTCTTTTGAGAATCTGGGCCTATAATTTTTGCGCAAACCAATCGATAAACGCTTATTGAGATTTTTTTTTTAATGAAAAATATGTAGAAGAATACGTATCGGCCTAAACTGAGGAAAAAAAATGTTTTTTTTAGATCTTTTTTGGGGATATTTATAATAGCAAAAAGTAAAAAATATTGCATTTTTTTCAAAATTGTCGCTCTATTTTTGTTTATAGCACAAAAAATAAAAAACGCAGAGGTGATCAAATACCACCAAAAGAAAGCTCTATTTGTGGGGAAAAAAAGGACGCCAGTTTTGTTTGGGAGCCACGTCGCACGACCGCGCAATTGTCAGTTAAAGCGGCGCAGTGCCGAATCGCAAAAAGTGGCCCAACAAAATGGTCCGGGGCTGAAGTGGTTAAGCAACTATTTCCCTTTGCTAAAAAAATAAAAAAAAAACAACAATAAAGTACAAAAAAAAAAAGAAAATGTAAATTATATCTCGTGGCATTTAAAATATCACCCAGCAATGCAATAAGATATAAATACATAGACTAAAATACTGGTGATGTCATAGTAATACAGGATTGTTTTGCAGCCCCTGATTCTGTGAAGATGGGACGCCGTCGGTTCGGAGTGGATCTGGAAATAAACGATTTGGTCACTTACCGGCAGCAGTGTCATGACGCTGTAAGGTCCAGGCAAGCAGTGAAGCTCGGGATATATATATACTGACTCTCTGTACGGCAAGGTACATGCCAGCACATGTCCAGCAGGGGAAATCCTCACTACTCCGTCATGTCACTCATCTCCGCCTCACGTACAATTTCACAGGATATACGGCGTAATTTTAAATGGGCGTAGCGTAGCGTAGTAACTTTGAGAGGCAAGCGCTGTATTCACAAAGCACTTGCCTCTAAAGTTACGGCGGCGTAGCGTAAATCTGCCGGCGTAAGCGCACCTAAATCAAATGCGGAACAGGGGGGGGGGGCGTGTTTTATGTAAACTAAGCATGACCCCACGTAAATGACGCCTTTTTCGTACGCGCGCGAATGCTCAGTATCACGTCAAATTTTCAAATTAAATTACTCCCGCTCAATGCCTAGGCGACGTGAACGTAATTTACGCAAAGCCCTATTCGCGAACGTTTTACGCAAACAACGGAAAATTCGTCGCTGGCCCGATCGAGCCCCCATTCAGTCATATCTTGTTTTGTGGACGTAACTATTTAAAATTTTGACGCCGGAACGATGGCCATACTTAACATTGGCTGCGCCTCATATAGCAGGGACAACTTTACGCCGGGAAAAGCCTAACGTAAACGTTGTAACTTTACTGCGTCGGCCGCACGTACGTTCGGGAATTCGCGTATCTAGCTAATTTGCATACTCGACGCGGATTTCGACGGAAGCGCCACCTATCGGTCCAAAAAAAAAAATGCACTTAAGATCCGACGGCGTAAGAGACTTACGCCTGTCGGATCTAATGGATATCTATGCGTAACTGATTCTAAGAATCAGGCGCATAGATACGATGGCTCAACGCAGAGATACGACGGTGTATCTGTAGATACGCCGTCGTATCTCGGTTGAGAATCTGGGCCATTGTGAGGAATTGCCCCCTATCATTGGTGTCATTGTGAGGAATTGGCCCGGATTCACAAACAGCGGCGCATATTAATGCCGCCGTAGCGTATCTTCTTTACGCTACGCCGACGCAGCGCAGAGAGGCAAGCACTGGATTCACAAAGCCAGTGCTGCCAAATCTGCGCTGGGTTTCCTAGGCGTAAGCCGGCGTAGGTGGAAGTGGGCGTGAGCCATGCAAATGAGGCGTGACCCCATGCAAATGATGGGCTGAGTCTCAGACAGATACGTATAACGAACGGCGCATGCGCCGTCCCGTGGACGCATCCCAGTGTGCATGCTCAGAATCGCGTCGGATCTACTCCCTAAGATACGCCGGATCACTGCCTACGGCGTGAACGTAACCTATCATGTCCTACGTAAAATGCGTCGGCTTGTGTTCCCTGGTGAAGGCCTTTGAATGGATGCTGCTGAGTTACACCTCCTTTATGGGGCATAACTTTACGCCGGACGTATGACTTTAGGCACACTGCGTCGGACGGACGTACGTTCGTGAATCGCTGTATCTCCCTCATTTGCATATGTGAATAGAAAATCAATGGGAAGCGCCAAATACATCCAGCGTAAATATGCGCCCACTCTAAGCCGGCGTAGGCAAGTTACGTCGGCCGATTGAAGCCTATTTTCAGGCGTATCTTAGTTTTGTGGGCACGGAGCACAGATACGACGGTGCATATTTGCACTTACGCGGCGTATCTCGAGATACGTCGGCGCAAGTTCTTTGTGAATCCTGGGCCATTGTGTCCCATCGTTGGTATCATTAGGCCCCATCGTTCGTGTCATTGGGCCCCATTGTTGGTGTCATTGGGATATAATTGTGCCCCATTACTGATGTCACTGGGATGAATTGTGCCCCATCCTTGGTGTCATTGGGAGGAATTGTGTCCCATCGTTCATGTCATTGGGCCCAATTGTTGGTGTCAGCAGGGGAAACTATGCCCTATTGCTGGTATCAGTGGATGAAATAGATAAAAAGGAAGCAAAGGGCCGCATCTGGCCCCCGGGCCGCAGTTTGGAGACCACCGATCTAGACCATAAACATTACCCCCTAAAAAAACTCCTAGGGCTCATTCACACCAGGTGCGGTGCGGGAACGCACGCAAAATTTAGTGATTTCCCACACTGTACAAAAAAAACCTTTACCTTGTGGATGTCATTCCTTCTTAACGGCACCACCCCCCCCCCCCCATGCATCCAGCAAATACGCACTTGTGCACGCTCGCCAAAAAGCATGGTACCGCAGTGGCGGGGCGCAATTTTAAAAACTGTGCCGGCACCATTCTTTCCAGTGCTTCACGCACAAACGTAAACGTAACACGTGGGGGTGAGTGGACAAGCCCTTAATCAGTTCAGGTACACCCCCCTACAGTAGTTTTACTGCTACAGGGTGGCACCTGTGCACCAAATCGCGTACATACAGGGCTGGCCCAGGACATTGTGCTGCCCGGGTCCAAGAATTCAATGCTGCACCCCCAAAACAAAACAAAAAACACGCTCACCAAAAGGCCCCCACATCCATTATTTTATGGATATAAAAATATTTTATTTTCTGTGGGGGAAGTCAGATTATCAGGAAGTCAGATTTATACCTTGTCTATATGCAAAATTATATGACATACCATTATGTTCAATTCCAAGGGGCGGGCTAGGGCAGTATATAGACAGGCTAGGGTAGTATATAGACAGGCTAGGCTAGTATATGGACCAGCTAGGATAGTAAATGGGCACCCTAGGGTAGTATATGGACTGACTAGGGCAGTATGGGGGCGGGCTAGGGTAGTATATAGACAGGCAAGGGTAGTATATGGACTGGCTAGGGTAGTAAATGGGCACGCTAGGGTAGTATATAGACAGGCAAGGGTAGTATATAGACAGGCTAGGGTAGTATATAGACAGGCTAGGGTAGTATATGGACCAGCTAGGATAGTAAATGGGCACCCTAGGGTAGTATATGGCCCGGCTAGGGTAGTAAATGGGCACGCTAGGGTGCTGGGCCCTTTAATAAAAAATAAATATATATATAAACAAAAATAAACATTTATAAAAAAAAAGGGGGTTTGCCACATGGGGCCCTGGGGATCTCTGAGTCCTTTAATAATAAAAAAAACTATATTATATATATATATATATATATATATATATATATATATATAGAAAAAAATATATATAATTTTTTTTTTTTTTTATAAAAACAGGGTTGCCATCCAGGGCCCTGGGGACCTCTGGACCCCAAAAAAAAAATTGCCCCTTTAATAAAAAATAAAAATATATTAAAAAAAAATATATTTTATTTTTATAAAAAATAAATAAAAAAAGGTCCCTGTGGGCCTGGGGACCTCCGGACCCCTAAAAAAATAAAAACATTTTAAAGGGGGTTGCCATCCGGGCCCCTGGGGACCTCTGGGCCCCTTAGAGGTGTACTGCCTGTACCCCCCTGATGGCGGCCCTGCTAGTATATGATCCAGTACTTCCGTGTCTGGGGCGCACATGCGAAGCCACCTGTGGCCTGCTAATGTTGTCATTAGACATCGAGTCTGCCGGCACCCACTAATAAGGCAGATCGCCATTCTGTCAGAAGGGAAGATGTGGATCTCTGCTAAGCAGGGGCACCGATCTCCATGCCTTCTCCTAGTACAAGCACCTCCCCCACAGTAGTAAAACACTGGTCAGGCACACATTTATTAACCCTTTGATAGCCATGAATGTTTAACCCCTTCCCAGTCAGTGTAATTATTACAGTGACAGTGCATATTGTTTAGCACTGATCACTGCATTGGTGTCATTGGTCCCCAAAAAGTGTCAAATAGCGTCCAAATGTCCGTCTCAATATCGCAGTCCCATTATAAGTAGAGTTGAGCGGACACCAGGATGTTCGGGTTCGGCGGAACTTCGGAAAAAAGTCCGGGTTCGGGACCCGAACTTGACCCGAACCCCATTGAAGTCAATGGGGACCCAGACTTTTGACTACTAAAATGTCTCTAAAAAACGAATGGAAAGGGCTAGAGGGCAGCAAAATGTCAGGAAGAGCATGGCAAGTACTCTGCAAAATTTGGGGTGGAGTTCCCCTTAAAATCCACACGGGTCTGAAATGGATATTTGGGGGGAACCCAATTTAAATTGATGGCGGGGTTCCCCTTAATATCCATTCCAGACCTGAAGGGCCTGGTAATTGAATTTGGGGGGGACCCCCACGCTATTTTTTTTTTTTATGAATGAATGTGTGGAAGGGTATGAGAGCCTGGAGGCTTGTTGCAGATGAGCGGCTCAGGAACCAGATGCAGAAGAGGTTGGTATTCCGCTCGGACAGCAGGCAGTCTGGTAGGACCACTGGAGAGTGGAGCTGGGCAGGAACAAAGTAGAGTGGTCGGGTCACAAGCAAGGTTGGTAATGGTCAGGCAGAGAGGTACAGTGGAGTAGGTAGATGCAAGGTCAGAACAAGCCGAAGTCAGATGCAGTCGGAAGGCAAGGAGAATCCAGGTAAACAGGCCGGGTGGTCAGAAGGTCACGGTTCAGGCAGGTAACGGGTATAAGGTAACAGGAAGCTGAAGATCAGACAGCACCGGTCTGAAGTATTCCAGGGGTTTAAATGGACCAACACCACGTCCAGCAAGGTGAGTTGTCTGACAGGAGGCAAAGTACCAGCTTGACCTTTGTCAAAGACATGGCTAAAATCTTTGTACTCCTCCTTCAGGGAGGGGAGTGAAGAGGTGCACAGGACCTTGGCTACCTTCTGGAAGCATCTCTTACTGCATTGTGGAGACCAGGACAAGAACCTCAGCACGGAGCCAATCAAAAGAGGGGTTGTGCCTCTGTAACCAAGGATAACCAATAACCAGCAGAAACTTAGGTGAGGAAATAACTTGGAATTGGATTATCTCATGGTGAAGAGCCCCTACGGCCATGGACAGCGGAACAGTCCCATGAGTCACATTGGCAGGCTGTAGAGGTCTCCTGTCAAAAGCCTCAATGGCAAGTGGAGTGTCACACAGCTGCAGCGGAATCAAGTGCTTCGATACAAGGGCAACATCAATGAACAGGCCTGCAGCCCCAGAGCCTGTATCTCGACAGACGCTTCAGCCCAAGACAGGGTAACCGAAACCAGGGGCTTATCCTTCTGGGCAGCTGGAGACTAAACAACGCCACCTAAGGTCTGTCCGTGACAGGTCCTCAAGGTTCAGGTATTCCCTGGACAGGTAGGACAAGACTTCAAAAAGTGACCGGCCTGGTCACTCTCTCCCTCCTCATTGTTCCAAGCAACCTCTGCTGCCAGAGTACGGAATTCAATGGCGTAAACAGTTCTCGCACTCTGTTTGATGGCTCTTGGCAGCAGAAGCGGAGCGTGCGGGAACGTTAAATACTGCTTTGAATGAAGCCACAAATTCTGGGTAACTCCAGACCACGGGTTTTTGCATCTCCCATAGAGGGTTTGCCCAGGCCAAGGCTCTCTCGGAAAGCAAAGATAGCACGAAACCTACTTTGCTTCTGTACGTGGGAAACGCCTGGGGCAGCATCTCAAAATATATCTCAACCTGGTTGAGAAACGCTCTGCATTGGACTGGATCGCCCCCAAATCGCTGGGGAAGCGGGGTGGAACCAGACATACCTCTTATAGAGGAAATATTTGAGGCGTGTGCCTGCACAGGGAGTACCGGAGTGGCCACAGTGGAAGATTCTAGACGAGCCATGCGACTCGATCCAGGTCATCCAATCTGGAAAAAATATTATCAACAAGTGGATTTGCTGCATCTTCTGAATTCATGGCCTTCGCCTACTGACAGAAACCATGAATCAGACCGAGATAGAAGTACAGTTAAATCACACTTATTTAATAAGAATAATAAAAAGGTAAACAAAGTAAGCATAGTCAAAAACATGTCCGAGTTCAGTAACCGGTTCGGGTAGTCAGCCAAGCAAATGTCAGAGAGCCAGAGATGAACGTAGTAGTACAGCAAGCAGGATCAGGAACCAGAAGGGACATCAGCCAGGCGAGTATTAAACAGGAATGCAGGAGAAAGTCTCTGTGATGTGACCAAGGCAAAGGCGGCGAGCAAATGAACTGGAAGGCTTTAAGTAGGCAGAACTGACGAGCCGGATCATCAACAGGTGGATCACTGTGGAGAGATGGGAGCTGGCAATTAGCTGACGGCTGAGCTGCCAGCACAGAGAAGGAAGGGCTGAGCCCAGCCCTGACAGACACCTCCCCTGCTTCCAGGGAGATTGTTCTGGAAGAGGGGCTGGACCTGAAGCTGGTGTGGCAGGCAGCTCATGTGAGGAGCCCTGACCAATCCCCATATAGGGTTGGCAGGGGGGCAGGCCTCCCACATAAGCTGGGGGGGATTGTCAACCAGAAGAAGTGGAGAATGGAATACTAGGCAGCTGCTGTACGGCATCCCCATCTGGGGGGGGCACGCCGAACGCGGAGTGACCCAGAAGAGCTATGAGGGAACCTCATCCTTACACGGCCATGGATGAGGTCGATTCTGGACACGTCACAGAGGAGGAATTCCAGGAGCAGAAGGACAGGAGGTGCTGCTGGAACGGATTTCCGGATAGAGTTCTCCATCATGGGCTTGGGGCAGGAGAAGGTCAGTGTGTATACGACAGTGGAGTGCTGGGTGTGGAGGAATGCAAGGGAGTCTGAAAGGGAACTTCATCTTTACACGGTCATGGATGAAGTCCTCATCATTACACGGTTATTGGTGAGGAGTCCTGGAGCAAAAGAGAGACTGTGGGGAGTAGTGTCAATTCGCTGAGGCCTGAGGGTGCAGAATTTGCATGTCAGGCTAGCTGGGAGCAGTAGTCCACCTATTACCACATGCTACTAGAACTGCTAGGCCGCCGAGGAGAGGTACTGCAAACCTCTGGCGTCGATAGTGGGTGCAGGAGCGCCGCCCCCCTCTCTCCTGCACCGCCACTGAAACAATACATAGATTCATGCATTGCATGAATCTATGTATTGTCGCCGCTGCTCACTATTCAGATGGCCGGCCCCCTGGTGAGCGCCGGCCATCTGAATAACAGCAGTTGGTTTGTTTTTGGAAGCTGCCATTACTGAGGTGAGACCCTGACACCTGCAGCTGAACCCCACATCCAATCTACCACCCATACACCCTATTTAGCCTGCTTCAGGCCAGTGCCCACCCAGTAACCTAAAAATAGCCCTCAACACTGTGGGTCCTGCTGGCAGCTGCCCATGGGCAGCAGGACCCACAGGCCATGGCCAGCGGGACCCACAGGTCCATAGCCAGCAGGACCCCCAGGTGCACGGGCAGCTCCCAGCAGGACCCACAGTGTGTGGGTCCTGCTGGGAACTGGCCACGGACCTCTGGGTCCTGCTGGCCACTAGCCTAGGGTGACCAGACATGCCCGGTTTCCCGGGGACAGTCCCCGGACTGAGGACACTGTCCCTGGACCAAGTCTGTCCCCGTTTTGTCCCTGGGGGCAGTAGGAGGGCGCCCAGGGTCTGTGCCCATTGGGCTGCCTCGGAGGGGGAGCACCACCAAATTTCACAGAGTGGGGATCTCCCGCTTACCTGGCGGCCACTGTCATACGAAGTCCCGCCTCCTGGACTGGCACCTATAATAGACAGCACACTGATGACATCCATCATAGGAGCGGCCACACTGGGTAAGTGGGAAATCTCCGCTCTGTGTAATCCAGCTGCTCTCCTCTCCAACCCCCATGCACTGAACAGACAATGCACTGAGCTGATGGGCACTGGTGAGGTTGCGCTGATGGGCACTGGGGATGGTGAGCTTATTCAGTGGTTCAAAGGGCCACTTGACTGGACTTTCCCCCCCAGGCCTTAGGCTGCCAGCCCTCCCCTGGGTGGATGTTTGTTACTAGTAGCAACCAAGCGCTACAGTTATTTTATTGTTTAAATAATAATCTTGCTCCAGGAGCTGCGCCCTACTCTGAAAAAGCCCCACTGTGGGTATAGAATTGGGTATATGGGATTGTACGATATTTTTTTTTATTGTTGAACTAGATGGACTTGTTTCTTTTTTCAACCTGACTAACTATGTAACTATTAGCCAGATTCACGTAGAGTTACGCCGGCCTATCAGTAGATACGCCGTCGTAACTCCGAATCTGCGCCGTCGTATATTTAAGCGGATTCTGGAAACCAGATACGCTTAAATTAGGCTAAGATACGAGTGGCGTAAGTCTCCTACGCCGTCGTATATTAGGGTGCATATTTACGCTGGCCGCTAGGTGGCACTTCCGTTGTTTTCCGCGTCAAATATGCAAATTAGCAAGATACGCCGATTCACGAACGTACAGACGCCCGTCGCAATTAGTTACGCCGTTTACGTAAGACATACGCCGGCGTAAAGATAAATCTGCTCTCTAGGTGGCGCAGCCCATGCAAAGTATGGACGTCGGAACAAGCGTATCTTTTTACGTCGTTTGCGTAAGTCGTACGCGAATAGGGCTGTGCGTAAGTTACGTTCAAGTCGTAGGCGGTGTTCGACGTATCTTAGGCATTCTATCCGACGCATGCGCACTGGGATACGTCCACGGATGGCGCATGCGCCGTACGATCAAAACGTCAATTACATGCCTTATTAACATAAAACACGCCCACCTCTTCCCAATTTGAATTAGGCGCGCTTACGCCGGCACATTTACGCTACGCCGCCGTAAACTTAGGATGCAAGTGCTTTGTGAATACAGCACTTGCCTCTCTAACTTGCGGCGGCATAGCGTAAATGAACTGCGCTACGCCGGAACAAAGAAGCGCCGCTCTACCTGAATCCGGCTATCTGTTTTGATTTATCTATAAGTTGACTAAGGTGTTTCTGGCCACCATGCTGTTTGAAGCTTGGAATTAATGCATACTTTTTAGTGACAGTACAGTTATTTTTTTAGTTGCTACTATTGAAAATGTTATAATTGTTCAACATTAAAAAAAAGCTGTCCATCCAGCCATAGCTAATAACTTCTAACTTGTTTTTTTTACATCTCTGAATTCAGACTAAATACATTTCTGACACTAATTACCGTATTTATCGGCGTATACCGCGCACTATTTTGCCCTGAAAATCAGGGCAAAATCGTGGGTGCGCGATATACGCCGATACCCGCTTTCCCGCCAAGAGTTTGAATACTGCGCCGGCATATACCGAGCGTAGTACACTCGTGAATCTTCGGGCGGTCTTGGCGCCTCTCGCACTGACGTCCTGAGCGTACAGGACGTCAGCGCGACAGTTGCCGAGCCTGCCCGAAGATTCACGAGTGTACTGCGCTCGGTATATGCCGGCACAGTATTCAAACTCGTGGCGGGAAACGAGCGGGGAGGACGCGAGGACGCCGCCGAAGGACGCCGGACCCGCCGAAGAGGACACCCGACCCACCGAAGAGGACACCCGACCCGCCGAAGAGGACACCCGACCCGCCGAAGACAGACGCCGGACCGCCAAAGAGGACACTCAAAGCCGCAGAAGGACGCCGGACCCGACGAGGCCGCCGATGGACGCCGCGCAAGACACCAAAACTGTAAGTACAAAAACCAAAAAAACTTTTTTTCCACAGGATTGGGGGCCACTTTAGGGGTGCGCGGTATACGCGGGAGCGCGTTATACCGTGATAAATACGGTAGTATCCAGTTGTGACAGCGAATGGTCCCACTGGAAGACTTTGCTGCAGATGCTTCACCTTTCTGAAGACTATAAAAGTCTCGCTGGATTGTCATGTTTAAGTATTCTGATATATAATTCAAGACCTAATTTAAAGTATTCATAGAATAGAATTTTTGTTCTCATTTTCTTAATATTATCCAGTTTGAATTTAAACGTTACGCTTATTCTACTGCAACAAATAAAGCCTATCTCCAATTCTTTCCATGGAGAACATATCAACCACCTACACCAATTTTGTGCTTTTGGGGCTTGTCGAGATGGAATCGTTTAGATTCTTATACGCTCTGCTTGCTTTTTCAGTATATTCAACTTCATTATTTGTCAGTTTAATGATTGTCTATGTAACCTGGACGGAGGAAAGTTTGCATGAACCGATGTACATTTTTATATGCGGCTTGTCCCTCAACGTGATGTTCGGAAGTTCGGCTTACCTCCCCAAGCTACTGATTGACTTATTGTCAAAAAATTCAACTATTTCCCTCTCCGGATGTCTATTTCAGGCCTTCTGCATCCAGGCTTACTCCGCTGCTGAAGTTTATACTTTCACCCTTATAGCGTATGACCGATATTTGGCGGTAGCTCACCCTCTGAGGTACCCCACTCTGATGACAACTTTGACATGTCAAAAATGTATACTTGTCATATTGTTTCTTGTTCTTGTGGTAACAGGTTCGGTTGTATTATTAGCGGCAAGGCTGACCTTTTGCGCAGTAAATATCAACAATGGCCCAGATTCAGTAAGCAATTGCGCCTGCGTAACCATAGTTACGCAGCGCAATTGCTGACTTGCGCCGGCGTAACAAGTTCTCCTGATTCAGAGAACTCGTTACGCTAGTTCTCCTGATTCAGAGAACTGCAGCCTAAAATCTGCGTGGCATAAGGCTCTTATGCCACGCAGATTTTAGGCTGCATTCTTGCGTTGACCGCTAGGGGGCGCTCCCATTGTGGTCAGCGTATAGTATGCAAATTGCATACTTACGCCGATTCACAATGTTGCGCGGGCCCTGCGTACGCAAGTTACGGAGTTTCCGTACGGCGTCTTTAGCGTAAGGCTGCCCCTTCTAATAGTAGGGGCAGCCAATGCTAAAGCATACCCTCCGTTCCCGCGTCGTGAAATTTGAATTTCACGCCGTTTGCGTAAGTGATACGTGAATGGCGCTGGACGCCATTCACGTTCAATTTGGAAGCAAATGACGTCCTTGCGACGTCATTTGCCGCAATGCACGTCGGGAAAGTTTCCCGACGGCGCATGCGCTCTACGCTCGGTGCGGGAGCGCGCCTAATTTAAATGATTCCCGCCCCCGGCGGGATCATTTACATTGCGCGCGCTTACGCCGGGCAATTTTGCCGGCGCGCCCTCGCAATTTACAGAGCTACTGCTCCGTGAATCGAGGGCAGCGCAAAATATTTGCGGGGGCGCAGGGCAAAATCGTTGCCCTGCGCCTCCGCAAATAGAGCGCAATTCTTTCTGAATCCGGACCATTGTCTACTGTGAGACCATGTCTCTCCAACGACTTTCTTGTGGTGATATCACAGTTAATAATATCTTTGGAACAACATGGACCTTGTCCATTGCAATTACCTGCATACTTGTGATCATATATTGTTACATAAGGACTATTGCGGTCTGTCTCAAACTTCCTGGGGAAGCCTCTCAGAAAGCCGCCCAAACGTTGGTGACTCATGTCATTGCCTTTTCCATTTTTATGGTGGGAGTTCTGTTTATCTCCTTTAGGTACAGATTAGGCAGCATTTCTCTCTCCACGGTTGCCCATGTTGTCATCTCTATGAGTGGTATGAGTACATCGATCACTGTTAACCCTCTGATCTACGGCGTAAGAACCACGGTGCTCAGAATAAAAATTGCACACAATCTGCAGAAGATTCTAGGAAATGCTAAATAACACACCCTGTTCATTATTCCTTTGTAGTAGATTTACCTTTTTTTTCTCTCTAGCTCTAAAAATAACAGGGCTGGATTCAGAAAGATGAGCGGATCTTTCTACGGGCGTAACGTATCTCAGATACGTTTCACGCCGCCGTAAATTTGGGCGCAAGTTCCGTATTCATAAAGAACTTGTGCCCTAAGTTACGGCGGCGTAACGTATGTGGGCCGGCGTAAGCCCGCCTAATTCAAATGGGGATGTTGTGGGTGTGTTTTATGTAAATTTAAGATGACCCCGCGTATTTTACGTTTTTTGTGAACGGCGCATGCGCCGTCCGTTAAAAAATAACAATCCCAGTGCGCATGCTCGAAATTACGCCTAAAGTCGTCATTGCTTTAGACGCGAACGCAACTTACGTACAGCCCTATTCGCGAACGACTTACGCAAACGACGTAAAAATTTCAAAACTTGGCGCGGGAACGACGTCCATACTTAACATTGCTACGCCTCATATAGCAGGGGTAACTCTACGCCGGGAAAAGCCTTACGTAAACGGCGTATCTGTACTGCGTCGTTTTGTGAATTGGCGTATCTAGCTGATTTACATATTTCTAGGTGTAAATCAGCGTACACGCCCCTAGCGGCCAGCGTAAATATGCAGTTAAGATACGACGGCGTAGGAGACTTACGCTGGTCGTATTTTATACAAATTCTGGCGTATCTGATTCTTTGAGTCAGGGGCCAAGATACGACGGCTCAGACTCAGAGATACGCCGTCGTATCTCCTACGAGAATCTGGGCCACAGTGTTTTCCTATTATAGCTCCCTCTGTTATATAACATAACCCCCGTGGATGTCATTTATAAAACTTTTCTGTATAATGCCTTATTTCAGAGCGCCGCACGGCACTCATGTGACTGCCCACTGGTCTCCTCTCCTCGTCCCGGTTTGTTCTTCCGGCTGGGCCTCCCCGGCCCCTTGCCCTCCACACCTATACCCATAGTCATACCTGTAAGGCCCCGTACACACGACCAAACATGTCTGCTGAAACTGGTCCGCGGGCCAGTTTCAGCAGACATGTTCGGTCGTGTGTAAGCCCGAGCGTGCAGGATTCCAGCAAACATTTGCCCGCCGGGCCTTTTCCCAGCGGGCAAATATTCCTGGACTTGTTTTAAAACATTCCGCTGGAATCCTGCCCGCTCGGACATGTTCGGTCGTCTGTACAGACCTACCGTACATGTCCGAGCGCCCGCCATCCCTCGCATGCGTCGACTGACTTCGACGAATGCGTGGAAGCATTTAACTGGCAGGCCCGCCCACGTCATCGACGCGGCGACACCGCGGACACGCCCCGCATATTGTTTACGCGCGGATTTCTGTACGATGGTTAGTACAGCAAGCCCCGGGCAGACATGTACGGTGAAAACGGTCCGGCGGACCGCTTTCATCGTACATGTTTGCCCGTGTGTACACGGCCTTAGTTATCTTAGGAATTGTTACTGCTCTATCTTCTCCCTCCTTCCCCCGCACTGAGATTCAGCATACCAACCTATTCTAAACCTTATTGTTTTGATATTTATAGACTCCCACTACATACCTGCGTCCTGAAGAGTGGCAGTAGCCACGAAATGCATTGACCCAATAAGATGCCTTCTCACATACATACTGCTACTGCATTACCTACTACTTCATACACCGATTGGACTTTACCAACCAATCACGGTTATAACCATCATGGAGATATATTTTAAGGATACTGATTTTGTATAAGAATTTTTACATAATGTATTTAATACGCCCATTGGGAGCCACTTAGATGCCCCCTTTGTATATATACAGTAATATCATTACTACCTATCAGTCCCCATGCCTAGTGGAGTGTGCCAGCATACGCAAAGTTCTATCTTTCTATTATGGAGACACGCTTCAATTGAATTGGTTTGTCCTCTTTTGTTCTATTTTTTTATATATATATATATATATATATATATATATATATATATATATATATATATATATGAACCCAATATGTTCTTAAACTTTATTACCATTTATTGTTATAGAATTATGTACCATTCAATTTTTAAATACTATACCATGTATGCTATGTCATTATTGTTTTTGTTATATTTTTTATGCGATTAAAACATTGACTGCCATGCAATGCTCTCATGCTAACGTTTTTGGGTCCATTGTACTAGATATCTGCCATATTCAATTGTTTTGTGGTTTCTCCTGGGATGCATGCTTAATCCAAAGTCCCACCCTTGTCTTTTTTTCTGTTCCTCGTCCCGGATGACGTCAGCGGGGGATACCCAGCATCTCCCTCTACAGCTATCAGATTGGGAGAGGAGACCAACGGACAGTCACGTGAGCGCTGAGTGGCACTCTGAAATAAGGTATTATACAGAATATTTTTATAAATTACATTCACTGGGGAGCTTAACCACTTCCAGACCTGCGCACGACAATGTACGTCCTGTTTTTAAAGATAGATATCTCGGTAACGGCAGCAGCTGCTGCCACAAACGAGGTATCCATCTTTAGTGTGCGCGGTCCGGTACATGATAACGAGATCGCCGTTATCGGGAGAGGGGGCCCCCCCTCCCGCGCCCTCCGCCGCTTACCGGATCCGTCGGTAGCGGCGGAGGCGATCGGGACTGTTCGCAGCTAACTGGGGTTGCGAGTGAAGGAAAAATTTCCTTCACCCGTCCCCATAGCTCTGCTGGGCGGAAGTGACGTCAAAACGTCAGTCCCGCCCAGCCTCTTAAAGCAAAATTTTTCTTTTTGTCATTTGAAAAAAAATACAGTTTCAATTTTTTTTTTTTTGCATTTAAGTCTAATGAGATCTGAGATCTTTTTGACCCCAGATCTCATATTTAAGAGGACCTGTCATGCTTTTTTCTATTACAAGGGATGTTTACATTCCTTATAATAGGAATAAAAGTGATAATAATATTTTACACTGAAATAAAAAAAAATTAACTAAATAAAAATAAATAAGAAAACAACATTTTTTTTTTTTAAAGCGCCCCCTCCCGACGAGGTCGCGCGCTGAAGCGAACGCATACGCGAGTAGCGCCCGCATATGAAACCGGTGGTCAAATCACACAAGTGAGATATCGCCGCGATCGTTAGAGCGAGAGCAATAATTCTAGCCCTAGACCTCCTCTGTAACTCAAAAAATGCAACCTGTAGAATTTTTCAAACGTCGCCTATCGAGATTTTTTAAGGGTAAAAGTTTGACGTCATGCCTCGAGCGGGCGCAATTTTTAAGCGTGACATGTTGGGTATCATTTTACTCGGCGTAACATTGTCTTTCACAATATGTAAAAAGATTGGGCCAAATTTATTGTTGTCTTATTTTTTAATTAAAAAAAGTGATTTTTTTCCAAAAAAAGTGCGCTTGTAAGACCACTGCGCAAATACGGTGTGACAAAAATTATTGCAATGACTGCCATTTTATTCTCTAGGGTGTTATATATATATATATATATATATATGTTTGGGGGTTTTAAGTAATTTTCTAGCAAAAAAAACTGTTTTAGTCTTGTAAACACCGAATCTGAAAAACAAGCCTGAGGTTAATGTTACATAACAGAGGGAACTATAGCTATTACCTTTTGTACCACCCCCACCCTTTGGATTGTAGGCTCCACGAGCAGGGACATCATATTCCTTCTGTAATGAACTGTATTATAATTGTACTGTCACCCCTCTACATAGTAAAGCGCTGCACAAACTGTTGGTGCTACATAAATCCTGTATAATAATAATAATTTAGCTACTCTCAGTTGTTATATTAAGTTTGCCCCCTTGTCCGGGACCACCTCCACCTAAGCTTATGGAGGTTTCAGGTTAAAGGTGATAGCAGGTACAGTACAGACCAAAAGTTTGGACACCCCTTCTCAATCAAAGAGTTTTCTTTATTTTCATGACTATGAAAATTGTAGATTCACACTGAAGGCATCAAAACTATGAAGTAACATATGTGGAATTATACATAACAAAAAAGTGTGAAACAACTGAAAATATATTTCATATTCTAGGTTCTTCCACCTTTTGCAGCAGACACATCTCTAGAACTGGTAAGAGGAGACTGTGTGAATCAGGCCTTCATGGTAGAATATCTGCTAGGAAACCACTGCTAAAGAAAGGCAACAAGCAGAAGAGACTTGTTTGGGTAAAGAACACAAGGAATGGACATTAGACCAGTGGAAATCTGTGCTTTGGTCTGATGAGTCCAAACTTGAGATCTTTGGTTCCAACCCCCGTGTCTTTGTGCGACGCAGAAAAGGTGAATGGATGGACTCTACATGCCTAGTTCCCACCGTGAAGCATGGAGGAGGAGGTGTGATGGTGTGGGGGTGCTTTGCTGGTGACACTGTTGGGGATTTATTCAAAATTGAAGGCATACTGAACCAGCATGGCTACCACAGCATCTTGCAGCGGCATGCTATTCCATCCGGTTTGCGTTTAGTTGGACCATCATTTATTTTTCAACAGGACAATGACCCCAAACACACCTCCAGGCTGTGTAAGGGCTATTTGACCAAGAAGGAGAGTGATGGGGTGCTGCGCCAGGTGACTACCTCTTGAAGCTCATCAAGAGAATGCCAAGCAGTAATCAAAGCAAAAGGTGGCTACTTTGAAGAACCTAGAATATGAAATATATTTTCAGTTGTTTCACACTTTTTTGTTATGTATAATTCCACATGTGTTACTTCATAGTTTTCATGCCTTCAGTGTGAATCTACAATTTTCATAGTCATGAAAATAAAGAAAAGTCTTTGATTGAGAAGGTGTGTCCAAACTTTTGGTCGGTACTGTATGTTAGAGATCAAAATGTAAAAGATTGATCATAAGAGGGGATACTGTAAAAGAAACTGTACATTCTGTATACAACTGTATTTTATATGCTTTGCCTATGTATTGCACCTGACACTAAATTATGTTTTGATTACATGTTACATTGAGTCCTGATTAGAATTTAGCCTGCCTATGTTACGCCCCTGGTTACCATAAAAGGTACAAATGTAATATTAATGCAAGATTTATATAATAATTTGTATAAAAAAAAAAAAAAAACATAAATTGTGTCAAATAAACAGAACAGTTTATTTGGAAAGATGCAGAGTATATATTTTTGTGTCTGTTCCCTACTGCAGTAGTTTAATAATTTGGAACCACTAATCAATAGGAGGACAGGAGTTGCCTAGCTAAAACATTTCAAGAACAGCGTATCTTATCTAGGATGTTGGGTGTCTGATGGCATGTGGAGAGAGGCATGGCCAGTCACATGGACCTGCCAATGTTCTCACTGTTTATTGGGTTACTTAGCAAGGTCCTGATCTCTCTGCATGTGAGGCTCTTCTGATGTAAACAGTGCAAAAGCATTGTTCTGCATCGTTGACCATGCCTTCTGCCAGCACTCCTATGGAACGCTTGGCATTAGAAGCAGAAGCCAACAAGGTGATGGATTCAGCTCCTAGGCTTAGTGCTAGGCCACAATTACTGGAGCCACAATTACTGGAGCTGCTGTAAAATAGTGACACATACATGTGGCAGTATGGTATAGGTCCCACTCTGTGCTGCCAAAAGGTCCATAATCCATATGGGGTGAGCAGCAATCCTTTCTCTCCACCATCAGTGTCTTGTCCCTTCTATATCATAATCCATACTAGACCCTTATCCAAGCAAGCAGCCTGGCAGGTCGGGGGGGGGGCAAGCGAGCGTGCCCCCGGCTTGAATCATACCAGGTCACATGCCCTCAACATTGGGGGGTGCTTTGTGCCAGGGTGGACTCTGCCTAAATCCTGTCCTTCATGGGGTACCCATTCACCAAAAAAAGTGTACAAAAATAAGAACAGAAGACACATTTTGACAAATCCTTTATTAAATATAAAAAACACAACACACACTTCATGTAAATCATCCTGCCTGCCTGCCGCACCACCGATCCGAAAAAAATAAATAAAAAAACCTCTCCCACTGGGCACTGCCTGGCCCCACTAAAGTCTGAAGGACAGTAAACTGGCTCTTTCTTTACAAAGTTTGGCGACCCCTGATCTATGCATTAACCAGGCTGTTCCTCTCCACCATTGAAGCTTGCTATTTGAAGATTGGGATAAAATCAATACACTGTAGTGATAGTCCAATTTTTTTTTCCCAATAAGAAATGTTTGTCAAAGTACACCATGAAAAGTATTTTATTATATCCATTTGACCAAAGAAAAAAAAATACCAGTTACTCACCGGTAGCTGTTTTTCTATGAGTCTTACAGGACGGCACCTTGAGAGTAGACTGGCTTCACCTGACAGGAAACACAATCAAAAAGAGGTTTAAAAACCCCGCCCCTCCCCATGCACCTCAGTTCGTGATAAAGTAACCACCATAAGAGCACGGGAACCAGTATATGAAAATACAAACCATACAAAGTCATCAGGGTGGGAAATAGGCCTGCCGTCCTGTAAGACTCATAGAAAAACAGCTACCGGTGAGTAACTGGTATTTTCTCGAATCGTCTTCCAGGACGGCACCTTGAGAGATAAGCAAGTAACCCTCAGGCCTACCTTAGGGCGGGACCACTGCCTGCAGGACTCTTCTGCCAAACGTCAAGTCTTGGGGTGACAGGAGTTCCACTCGGTAGTGTTTTAGAAAGGTGTTCTGGCTTGACCACGTTGCTGATCTACAGATTTGTTCCACTGAAACTCCTGCTCTCTCTGCCCAGGAGGTTGCTATAGATCTCGTGGAATGTGCCTTGACCTTAGGTACTGTTTTGCCAGCCTTACTGTATGCTACTGAAATTGCCTGTCTTATCCATCTAGATATGGAGGCTCTAGATGCTTGGCAACCCTTTTTCTGTCCTGAAAAGTTGATTAGCAAGTGAGATGAGCGTCTGAACTCGCTCACCCTTTCTAAATAAATTAACAAACAGCGTCTTACATCCAAACAATGAAAGGTTCGTTCTCTTTCATTCCGTGGGTTTGCGCAAAAAGAAGGAAGTATAATTTCTTGTGACCTATGAAACTTCGTTGCCACCTTAGGTAGGTACAGGGGATCCTGACTTAGGACTACCCTGTCCTCGAATAAACGAAAATAAGGCTCTTTGATTGAGAGCGCTTGCATGTCTCCTATTCTTTTGGCCGTGGTGATGGCCAAAAGAAAAGAGAATTTAAATACTAACAGCCTAACCGGAATGCTGTCTATCGGTTCAAACGGAGGTTTGGATAGCTGGTCTAACACCAGGGAGAGGTCCCAAGGGGGAACTCTGGATATCTGTATAGGTGACAACCTATCCCTGGCCGTCAGGAACCTCTTAATAAGAGGATCCAGAGCCAGCCTCTTGTCTAAAAAGTAGGACAAGGCGGCAACGTGTACTCTTAGGGTTCTCGTAGCTAGACCTAGATCTACCCCTTCCTGAAGGAACTCCAAGATAACTGATATTTCGGGTAGTGGAGCTTGTCTTGCCGCGCACCAGCGTGAAAACACTCCCCAGGTCTTGGCATAGATCTTCCTGGTAACTTCCTTACGACTCGCTAAGAGGGTATCTATTACCTTCTCTGAGCAACCCTTCCGCTGCAGGTTCCACCTTTCAAGTACCAGGCCGTCAGACTGAAAAAGCCTGGCTCTGGATGAAAGATCGGCCCCTGCCGCAGAAGGTCCACCCGGACCGGGAGAGGGAGGGGAGGAAGGACTGACCACTGTTCTAACATTGGAAACCAAGATCTTTTGGGCCACCAGGGAGCGATCAGGATCAGCTTCCCTTGTGAACGACTCAGTTTTTGCAATACCCTGGGGATCAGATTCAGGGGAGGGAAGGCATAGGCTAGGTAAAATGTCCAGGCCTGGGCCAACGCGTCCACACCCTCCGATCCCTGATCCCGGGAGAGGGAGAAGAACCTGTCTATCTTCTTGTTCCTCCTGTGAGCAAAGAGGTCTATTTCTGGGATGCCGAAATGATGACATACCCAATCGAAGACCTCCTGACTTAGTTCCCACTCTCCCTGGAGAATGGGTTGGCGGCTTAGAAAGTCCGCTTCTAGGTTTAGGACTCCCCTGATGTGAACTGCTGACAGGGAGCGGACCCTCTGTTCTGCCCAGCCTAGAATTTCTAGGGACAACCTTAGGAGCAAACGGGACCTGGTGCCTCCCTGATGGTTCAGAAACGCCACCGTGGTCGCGTTGTTGGAGAGAATTTGTATTTCTTGGTTCAGGATTCTCTCCTCGAATGCTTCCAAGGCTCTTCCGACCGCTGATAATTCTCGGAAGTTGGAAGACGACTCCCTTTGGTGTCGATCCCAGGAACCCTGGGCCTGTAGGCCCGCCATGTGGGCTCCCCATACCCAGGAGCTGGCATCCGTGGTTATCCTGAGGGGGTTTGACTGGTTCCACTGAAGGCCTCTTCCCAAGTTCCGAGGAATGAGCCACCACTCTAGAGTGTTCTTTACCGACTCTGGAATGGAGACCCTGGAGTCTAGGGATGTTTCCTTCCCATCCCAGGAGGAGAGGAGGAAGGCCTGTAGTGGCCTGTAGTGGAGCTGGGCCCACGGAACTGCTGGGATGCATGAGGTCATAAGTCCCAACAACCTCATGATCTCCCTGAGTGAAATATCTGCTGTTCCCCTGACAGACCTGACCACTGAGATGAGTCTCTGGACCTTGTCTACTGGTAGGAGAAGCTTTTTCTCTAAGGAATCTATTAAGAATCCCAGATAGATCTTTCTCTGTTCTGGGAGGAGAGAAGATTTTTCTCTGTTTATAATCCATCCTAAGGATTCCAGTGTAGTCAGGACGGTGGTCAGGTCCGTGAGAAGAAGTGCTCGACTGGGATTGAACAGCAGCAGATCGTCGAGGTAGGGAACAAGGGAGATGCCCTTCAGATGTAGAAAGGCGACCACCTCTGCTAGCACCTTCGTGAAAACTCTTGGGCTGGAGGCAAGCCCAAAGGGAAGAGCGGTGAATTGCCAGTGTTGGATCCCCTGAGGGGAAACAATGGCGAATCTCAGGAATCTATGATGGTCCTGGTAAATGGGGACATGGAGGTAGGCGTCCTTCAGGTCTATGGTTATCATAAATACCCCTTCTAAAAGAAGTCCTTTGAGACTGTAAATGTTCTCCATGCGGAACCTCTTGTAGAGGAGATAAGTATTCAGGGGTTTTAAGTTGATGATTAGACGGAATTTTCCCGAGGGTTTTGGTACTACGAAGATGTGAGAGTACACCCCCTGACCCTGTTGGTCTGCCGGGACTGGGACTATGACCCCCTGTTGTGCTAGGTCTGACACATTCCCTAGAAGGCTTGCCACTTTGAGGGGATTTTGGGGTAAATGAGTGAGGAGGAAAATTGGTGGGGGAAGATGGCGGAATTCCAATCTGTAGCCTTCCTTCACTATCTGCAAAATATGAGGACTCCGTGTTATGCTTTCCCAAGCTGGAAGAAATCGGGAGAGCCTTCCCCCGACTCTCGAGTCACTTGGAGTCTTTCCCAGCGGGTTTAGGATCAGGGAAAAGGATTCCCCCTTTTGGTTTATCCTTTCCTGTGATCCACCTCCTATTAAAGGCCGCTCTTCGGTCTGAAGGTCGGTTTTTATTCTGGGGGCCTCGAAAAAATCTCCTCCTATTTTGTTTAGGTTTGGGAGGGAACCGTTTACCCTTTTCTGAGGCCCTAGTTAGAGCCTGGTCTAAACCTGTCCCAAAGAGGAGGGATCCCTCAAAGGGCAGGGCACAGAGACGGGATTTGGAAGCCAAATCTCCTTCCCATGTTTTGAGCCATAGTGCCCTTCTTGAGGCGTTAATGAGAGCGCCCGTTTTAGCAGAGGCTCGAGCGGACTCAATTGATGCGTCTGCTAGATAGGCGACAGCGCTACCTATGACTCTAAGGGAATCTCGGATATCCTTAAACTTTGAAGTCTGCGGGATATGTTCCAACATCCTGGATAGCCAGGTATCCGTATTCCTGGCAATGCAGGATGAGGCCAGGGCGGGCCCAAGGGCTGCCGCATTAGCCTCCCAGGCCCTGCGAAGGGAGGTCTCTGCCCGTCTGTCTAGTGAATCTTTTAAATTCCCAGCATCCTCAAAGGAAAGGTCAGACTGTCTAGACAGTTGAGCTAGGGAAGCGTCTAGTTTAGGGACTTTGAAAAATTTGTTTTCTAGTTCCTCCTTAAAGGGACAGCGCCTTTTCCAGGTTTTGTACTTTAGTAACTTCTTTTCAGGTTCAGCCCACTCTCTTAGAACTAAGTCCTGAAGAGATTGGTGAACTGGGATAACCTTTGGCTGGGGTTTAGCCAAACCCTGGTACATCTTATCCTGTGCTGACACTAGTTCGGCCGGCTGCTGAATCCCCTCAGAGGTATAGATAGCCGCCAGTAAACCACCCATGTCATCCGCTGAAAAAATGAATTTGCCTGATCTAGCATCTTCATCCTCCTCATCTGTCTGGCTATCAATGAGACCTTCTTCCTGAGCCTCTGAATCCTCAGAGTCTGACAGAAGAACGTCCCTAGCCCTCAACAATCTCGGAGCCGAGGTGGATAAGCTTTCCTGTGAGGAGGGTCCAGCTGCTAGGGGATCAGGTTCTTTGGTTTTTAGGACTTCCTTAAACTCCTTTAATGTGGAAAGCATTTCTGACTGAACCGTCAGGAATTCTTTCATTATTAGCGAAGTTTCCTTCCCTGTGAGCTTTTGAATGCACTTAGCACACAAAAGCTTGGAATAGTCTGTGGCTAGCTTAATGCTACAATTCCCACATCTTTTAGCTTTAGATGTATGTTTAGCAGAAACACTAGAAGCCTCCCCCTGGGCAGTAACCTCTTCCCCTGAAAGTAAAAGACAAGGCTTTAATACAAAAGGAGTAGGGGGAATAAGGACCCAGTCCAAGTGCCCCAATGAAGTTTTTTAGAGGTAGACTCACCCCTGGTGGGTTCCTCTGCAGCAGCGGTTAGTGCCGGGCGGTCCTCACGCTCCATCGAATCGGGCGCCACACTCTCCCCTGCTGCGCTCCGTGCGTGTGAGCCAACTCCGATGGCGGCCGCCATTTTGGTGAAGACCGGAAGTGCATCATCACCATGCGCCGCCATCGACGCAGCGTCGAAATGCTGGCTCCCCGAGAAACGAGCCTGGGAGAACAGCAGCCGAGTCCACAGCGCGGAGATGCGTTTTTACCCGGCCCAGCAGGTAGGAGGACGCTCGGGAGAGAGGGATTCCAGCCACCTAGGTGTTCTGAGGTAGCCACTATCCCAGATACACCTAGCAGGGGGGGGGTTTCCAAAACAAAGTTTTCCTTCAGCTCCCCCCCCCCCCCCCCCCCCTCAATACGGGGAGACCCTCTGGACAGGCAATAGCCTCACTGAGCTCAAGGCCTCCCAGGACCCATGGCTCATATTCCAGGAGGGGGACCACCAGCCCCAGGCCTTAGGTCTTTTTAGAAAACAAAAAAACGTTTCGCTGGGGGAAACACAATCATGAACTGAGGTGCACGGGGAGGGGCGGGGTTTTTAAACCGCTTTTTGATTGTGTTTCCTGTCAGGTGAAGCCAGTCTACTCTCAAGGTGCCGTCCTGGAAGACGACTCGAGAAAATGCTGTTAATTTTATTTTTTTACTTTGAGGTTCAGTTTTACGTAGCCATGGATAAATATATTTCTGACACTAATTAGTACACCATCTGTGGCAGCCATTGGTCCCACTGGAGGACTTTGTTGCAGTTGCTGCAAAAGTGCCATCTTGCTTCAAAGCAAAGCTTCACCTATAAAAGCTTTGCTGAATTGGAATGTTTCAGTTTCCCGATATGCAGGTGGAACTCAAATTTTTTTAATATCGTGCAAAAGTTCATTTATTTCACTAATGCAACTTAAAAAGGTGAAACTAATATATGAGAGAGACTCAATACATGCAAAGCAAGATATGAAAAATCACGGCTTGAACCAATTGTGATTCTTATGGCTTACAGCCCCAAATCCACAATCTCAGAAAATTTGAATATTGTGAGAAGGTGCAATATTCTAGGTTTAAAGCGTCCCACTCTAATCAGCTAATTAAGCCAATGACACCTGCAAAGGGTTTCCCTGAGCCTTTAAATGGTCTCTGTCTGGTTCAGTAGGAATCACAATCATGGGAAAGACTGCTGACTTGACAGTTGTGCAGAAAACCATCATTGACACCCCCCATAAGGAGGGAAAGCCTCAAAGGGAAATTGCAAAAGTTGGATGTTCCCAAAGTGCTGTATCAAAGCACATTAATAGAAAGTTATGTGGAAGGGAAAAGTGTGGAAGAAAAAGGTGCACAAGCAGCAGGGATGAGCGCAGCCTGGAGAGGATTGTCAGGAAAAGGCCACTGAAAAGCATTGGGGACTTTAACAAGGAGTGGACTGAGGCTGGAGTCAGTGCATCAAGAGCACCACACACAGACAGATCCTGGACATGGGCTTCAAATGTCGTATTCCTCTTGTCAGGCCTCCTGAACAAACGTCAGAAGCGTCTTACCTGGGCTCAAGAAAAACACACCTGGTCTATTGCTCAGGGGTCCAAAGTCTTCTTTTCTGATGAGCGCAAATCTTGCATCTCATTTGGAAACCAAGGAGCCGGAGTATGGAGGAAGAATGGAGGGGCACACACTGCAAGATGCTTGAAGTACAGTGTGAAGTCTCCACAGTCTGTGATGATTTGGGGAGCCGTGTCATCTGCTGGTGTTGGTCCACTGTGCTTCATTAAGTCCGGGGTCACCACAGCCGTCTACCAGGAGATTTTGGAGCACTTCATGCTTCCTTCCACAGACGAGCTCTATGGGGATGCCGACTTCATTTTCCAGCAGGACTTGAAACCTCCCCCACACTGCCAAAAGCACCAAAACCTTGTTCAATGACCGTAGGATTACTGTGCTTGATTGGCCAGAAAACTCGCCTGACCTGAACCCCATAGAGAATCTGTGATAGAGAATCTATGGGGCATTGCCAAGAGAAAGATGAGAGACATGAGACCGAACAATATAGAAGAGCTGAAGGGCGCTATTGAAGCATCCTGGTCTTCCATAACACCTCAGCAGTGCCACAGGCTGATCGCTTCCATGCCACGCCACATTGAGGGGCCCAAACCAAGTACTGAGGGGCCCAAACCAAGTACTGAGGGGCCCAAACCAAGTACTGAGGGGCCCAAACCAAGTACTGAGGGGCCCAAACCAAGTACTGAGTACATATGCATGCTTCTACTTTTCAGAGGTCAGATATTGTTCTATGTACAATCCTTGTTTTATTGATTGCATGTAATATTCTAATTTTCTGAGATTGTGGATTTGGGGTTTTCATGAGCTGGAAGCCATAATCATCACAATGATGACAAATCACGGCTTGAACTATCTTGCTTTGCATGTAATGAGTCTCTCTCATATATTAGTTTCACCTTTTAGGTTGCATTACAGCCCCCCCTCCCCCACGGCTTTCAGCGGCTTTAGTGACATCAGCGGAGATCGTGCTTGTAACTCTCCTACACACGATCACTGCTGACTGTCTCTGCATCCTCTTCCAATCCCCCTCCATGCTGCTGTCTCCCTCCGTGTCCCCCTCCATGCTGCTGCCTCCCTCCGTGTCCCCCTCCATGGTGCTTGTAACTCTCCCACACACGATCACCGCTGACTGTCCCCGCATCCTCCTCCAGTCCCCCTCCATGCTGCTGCCTCCCTCCGTGTCCCCCTCCATGCTGCTGCCCCCCTCCGCTCCCCCTCTATGGTATTTGTAACTCTCCCACACACAATCACCGCTGACTGTCTCCGCAACCTCCTCCAGTCCCCCTCCATGCTGCTGCCCCCCCTCCATGGTGCTTGTAACTCTCCCACACACGATCACCGCTGACTGTCCCCGCATCCTCCTCCAGTCCCCCTCCGTGCTGCTGCCTCCCTCCATGTCCCCCTCCATGCTGCTGCCCCCCTCCGTTCTCCTCCTCCACCCCCTCGATCTGTCAGGATGGAGAGCGGAGGTAGGAACCGGTAAATCCGGCTCCTTACTTTTCCAAATGTACAGAGTCAGTGATCACTGACTCTGTCCATTCACATAGCTGAAACATCGTAAAAACTGTGTTTACAATGTTTCAGTTTATGAACGGAGAGCTGCTGTCTTCTCTCCATTTTCAGTGCAGCTGAGGCTGCTGAGAAAGGGACTGGGGAATATGTGTCCCTAGTCCCTTTCCCTGTCTCAAAGGGGAGATGCCAGGGGTCTGTTAAGACCCCTGATATCTCACCAAAGCCCTCCAACAGGGCTGATAAAAAAAAAATATGATTGCAAAAAAAGGGTAATGGTCTTGGAGACAGACTCCTGAAGAGGATCCATGACATAAGCAAAGATTCTAAAGAGCCTCCAAGTAGCACAACATTTTTTCTAGTGCAGTGGTTCTCTACCCTGTTTTCAAGTACCCCCAACGGGCCATGTTTTGGGACTTTCTCCTAGATGAAATAGCTGTCCAAAATACCAAGCCAGTGACTCCGATTTAAAGCACCTGTGCAAGATAAAGGAAAAGCTGCAAACATGGCCTGTTGGGGGTACTTGAGGACAGGGTTGAGAACGACTGGTCTAGAGCAGTGGTCATCAACCGTGCCCTACAGGGCCCACTAACAGGCCAGGTTTGCAAGATAACTGAAATACATCACAGGTGATATCATTTGCTGCTCAGTGATTGCAGTATTCTAGACTGCATCTCCCCAAGGTAATACATAAAACCTGGCCTGTTAGTGGGCCCTGTAGGACAGGAGTTGATGACCACTGGTCTAGAGGACCTGTGCCAAGTGCAGGGCTTTCTTTGGAAGATTATTCTGGAATATGGGTCTCCAAACTTTCTAAGTAAAAGGGCCAGTTTAGTGTACTTCAGACTTCAGGTGGGTCGGACAGTGGCCAGTGGGAGAAGACAGCGCCCCATCGTTGGGTGCCCAGCGAGACGGACAGCGCCCCATCGTTGGGTGCCTAGCGAGACGGACAGCGCCCCATCGTTGGGTGCCTAGCGAGACGGACAGCGCCCCATCGTTGGGTGCCCAGCGAGACGGACAGCGCCCCATCGTTGGGTGCCCAGCGAGACGGACAGCGCCCCATCGTTGGGTGCCTAGCGAGACGGACAGCGCCCCATCGTTGGGTGCCCAGCGTAAGAATGATTGCCCAGTTTTTGCTCTAGAAAGTTACTTTTACATGTTCTAACTGGCGCTAGATGTGTAATCGCCTTTCACTGGAAGCAGAGATGTACCAAATACACCTGACTTTTATTCTGGTAGTTCGAGAAGTTCAACTCCTGGAAGCTCCTACACCCAGAAACAATACTCCTCACTAATTGCAAATAAGTGTGGGATCTGTGGGTTCACTTTGCTAAATTAAAACTTTCATAAAATGACTCCAATATAAAAACACTCGGCTTGCCATTCTACCCTCTCACCCCTCCCAACTCCCCACTATCCCCTTCCTCTCTTTACTATATTTCTTACTAGATACTGTACTCCTTTTGATACGTCGCCATCGCTTGAATTCTAATTCATTATACCTCTTCCCAACAGCTGAATAAACTCTATACAACACAAACTGTGACCCTTGTAAGTGTTGCGCCATACTGTTAGACCGTTGCTTTCACCTACTGCTTTGCTAACCTGCCCAACTTTCAATTGATGCTTGGCGATGCCCTGGGTCCACCATGATGTTGAGGGTGCCCCTCTCACCACTATGATGTCAGGGGGCCCATTACTCCTGACCACTGCTCCCAGTAAGCGTAATGCCATATTTACCAACGACGGCACACTATTAGACCATTGCTTTCACCCACTGCTTTGCCAACCTCCATACCCCTCATTTGATGCTTGGTGGCGCCCTGAGCCCACCATGACTTCAGGGGGAGCGTTGCTCCTGACTGCTGCAATCGGTAAGCTGTGCGGTGCAATTACATAGCCCTGACCCCTTCAATCTGACTGTTGCCCCATATGCTGAATGTTGTATATTACATGGTGCTGACTGCTGCACTGTATACGCTACATAGTCCTATCACAATCCTAGAATCCATGAACATATTTTTACAGTTGGGTCATGGAAGCTTTTTGAAGGAGTTTACCAGACGCTGGTCTCACAAAGGTTGAGGACCAGTTGGTCTATATGTTCCAACATCAGAACCCTTTACAATGTGACAGATTTTATTAGCCAAGTAGGTCCAGCATAGTGTGGAACAGAGGCCACCAGATATAGAAGAATTATTTTCCTCATCTCAGTACACCAGCCCCAGTTATCACCTTTCTCCTGCAGGAAGTGGATGAGTTCGTCATCAAGGGACAGGTCATCTTCATTGACCAGGACGAATCTCAGGATGGAGGTCAGCTTAGTCTGCAAAAGGAATGAAGAATGTCATCACCTCCAATTCTATATACACACATACATCAATCCCACCTGGGAACTCACCTGTGTCTTGTGGTCAAAGCTCTCTCAGGCCTGAGCATTCTTGCATTTCATGTTGGAAATGTAGAAAAGCAGAACCAGGATCTGAAAACCAGAGAGAAAAAGTAAAAAAAAAACAAAAACGATTTACAACATTATACAATTCCAAACAGCCTGGCACCAACCATTAGCGTGAAAGCTCCATAACATTGTTGAAAAACGTAATAATTTTGTCCTGCATGTCTAAGGCTGCATTCACACCTAGGCGTAGGCAATAGCGGCGTTTTCCGGCGTTTTTTCCCGGCGTTTTGTCGCGCGTATTCATGCTAATATGCGCGTTTGCATACAGCGTTGTCCGACGTTTTTGTACTTTGACGGTTTTTTTTTAGCCAATAGGAAAAACTATCATCTTTTCATCACTTGTTGCTATGTTGGTAGATTTTTTTAATCTTCTGCATGGGCGACAAGTTCTATTGACGAAACGCCCGTAGCAAACGCCCGTTGTCGCGCGAGTCGCTTGAATCGAGCGTTTCCATTACTTTCTATGGGAAATGGAAACGCTCAAATACGCGCATATCGCGCGATATGCGCGACAAAAAAGGGTCCGGAACTTTTATTGACTACATGCGATGCGCGTCAGGCGCATCGGCGTTCAGATGTGAACCATGCCCATAGCCTTACATGTATTTTGGTCCCTCTGGCGTTTGTGCGCGTCGCGCTACAGGCGACAAAACGCCAAGGTGTGAATGGGCTCTAAGGGCTCGTTCATACGCGAGGTTGGTTCATACACGAGCCCTCCAACTGCCGCCCTTTTCGGCTGCAGAGGCAGCAGCCAGGGATATACATGTGCTGTGACCACAATGCTTTGCTTCGCGGCCACAGCGGGGACTAAAACCTCTGATGTTTTTTCAAGTGAATGGGGCCGCTCTGCAAGTGCCCCGCAAAACGTGTGGCACACCAGTGCAGGGATCAGCACCAGTTTAACAGCATCAGTGCAGCGCCCCCATCAGTGAATGAGAAAAATTACTTATTCTTTTTTTTTTTTTTTTTCTGTCTTTTTCGTTTGTTTAGCAAGAAATAAAAACCCCAGTGGTGATTAAATACAAACAAAAAGGAAGCTCGATCGGTCTCAATTTTTTTTTTTTTTTAACCACTTGCCGACCTCCTCATGTACATATACGTCGGCAGAATGGCACGTACAGGCACATGTACGTACCTGTACGTCCTCTGCTAGACGTGGGTGGGGGGTCCGATCGGGACCCCCCCGGTACATGCGGAGGTCGGGTCCGCTCGGGGAGCCATCCGGGACGACGGCGCGGCTATTTGTTTTTAGCCGCTCCGTCGCAATCGCTCCCCGGAGCTGAAGAACGGGGAGAGCCGTATGTAAACATGGCTTCCCCGTGCTTCACTGTGGCGGCGCATCGATCGAGTGATCCCTTATATAGGGAAGACTCGATCGATGACGTCAGTCCTACAGCCACACCCCCCTACACTAGTAAACACATACACAGTGATCCCTAAATCCTACAGCGCCCCCTGTGTTTAACTCCCAAACTGCAACTGTCATTTTCACAATAAAGAATGCAATTTAAATGCATTTTTTGCTGTGAAAATGACAATTGTCCCAAAAATGTGTCAAAATTGTCCGAAGCGTCCGCCATAATGTCGCAGTCACGAAAAAAAATCGCTGATCGCCGCCATTAGTAGTAAAAAAAAAATAAAAAAATAAAAAAAATAAAAAAAAACTATCCCCTATTTTGTAAACGCTATAGATTTTGCGCAAACCAACCGATAAACGATTATTGCGTTTTTTTTACCAAAGATAGGTAGAAGAATATGTATCGGCCTAAACTGAGGGGAAAAAAAATGTATATGTTTTTGGGGGATATTTATTACAGCAAAAAGTAAAAAATATTGCATTTTTTTCAAAATTGTCGCTCTATTTTTTGTTTATAGCGCAAAAAATTAAAACTGCAGAGGTGATCAAATACCACCAAAAGAAAGCTCTATTTGTGGGGAAAAAAGGACGTCGCACGACCGCGCAATTGTCTGTTAAAGCGACGCAGTCCCGAACTGTAAAAACCCCTTGGGTCTTTAGGCAGCATATTGGTCCGGGGCTTAAGTGGTTAAAGATGATAAAAATGTCATATGGTACAGTGTTGCATGACCATGCAATTGTCATTTAAAGCGCCGATACTGAAAATTGGCCTGCGCAGGAAGGGGGAATTAAAGTGGCGTTCCACCCTAAAATGGAACTTTCACTTTTTGGAACCCT